>NW_009736667.1:0-9424 GCF_000703405.1 Apaloderma vittatum | reverse complement strand
AGCCTAGGCCAGTCTAGGATTCTATGATATAGAAATACTTGTGGGACTGGTATGCTAGGGAAGGACTGAAACATCAACAAGGCACGCATAGAGAATTTAGGTTTCTTTACTGCTATTTATTGATTATACTGCTATACAGCTATTAACTATGCTCTCCTCCAGTAACATATGTTGTCTTTAAGACTGCCAGGGTTTATGCATGAAAAAAAAATTTGTCTTGCGCTATATTCCTTTTCATTCTTCTCCTGGCCCCTTTGCAAAATATACTGGAGCTCAAAAGCCCTTAACATAGTTTTGATTTTGTTCTTTATCAAATATAGTAATTCCTTGCTTGCCTTGCCTGGTACTACGTTCCCTTGACAGCTGGTATGTCATCCGAGTCAAACAAAACTCCCGCATTTTGAGGGTAAGTTCACCGTAAATTAACCGGGTGAGGTCCAAAAAGAACACATTAGTGAGTTTTTGCTGTTACATTAAAGTTAATGTAGCTGGAAGAATGCATTAATCGTACAGTTAAATCTAATACGTGTTGAAGAAAGGCTGCTGGTAGTCGAGCATTGCATTCCTGACAAAAATGGTAGGTAAGAAGCTCCAATCTACTATTTCCAGCTCTTGTGCTTATACGATAGAAATTTATGATCAGTATTTTATTTCCTGCCTTTATTTCTCTTTGCCAAGAGTACACCCCAAGTAAGAGTTACATAGATCTATAGCCTCAAACCGCCATCTTCGCTGGTCTTTAAGGCTGACCTTTCCTCTTCCAGAGAAGCAAGAGATGCATCAGTTGAAGAAACTGTGCACGCCTTGAAAGCAGGCTGAATTAAATGGCAGTGATTCGAATAAAAGCTTCTTCACTCCTTGAAACATGATAACAGTCCAAAGTATTTCAACACCTGTTTCCAACTGTTGGTCTTGAAACTTCCACACGGCAGCAGCAATAGCCATATGAGCAGAAACCACAGCTGAATTTCATCCTTTCAAGTAACCTGGCTGTACTCCAGACAGTTCTGTACAAGTCGTCCTTTCTTTAGATTTCAAGGAAAAGTGTTTACATGACTCGGTAGTCATGTGAACATCATATTTGTTTTCCTTTGACCAAAAAGGGCTTGGAGCTTTTTTTTCAGCCCATTAGCAAGGTAAAAAACAACCAAGAGAAGTGACTAAGGAACGCACCCGGAAAACAGTATTCAGCTCGAAGCATGGACTAAGGAGAGCATAGAAGACAGAGGAAGGCTGATGAGCAGTGAGGAAATCTGGCATGTAAGGACAAGTTGATAAAATTTTATTTGTTTGGTCTAGCAAACAGGAGGTGAAGGGGAGTCTGGAGCAGACAGATGACCTGGTACCAACCAGCTGTCTGTTCTTACAGCTTTATGGTTCTGGAGTAGCTTTCAAGCAGGTACTGAGAAAGATTTAAAGGCTTTTTGTTGGAGACAGTCTCCTTTCTCAAGCCCAGAGCAATACTCACAGAACCTTTTTCCCTTGAACAAGAGCTCTTTATTTCACAAAATTAATATCAACAACAGTAGTTTGCTAAGCCTTTTCCCTCAGCCTCTTCTGTTTGTTTACACAAAATACAAATGTTTAAAGTGATTTAAGGGAGAAATTAACATCTTTCTGTGGGGAGTTGCATAACATGAATATTTATAACTGCCCTGTAACTCAATCACTATTTATTTCACTACCTGTGAAATCATATGCTTGTTAGCAAGTCAGCTGCTATCAGGAAGATGAAATAGAGAAAATCTGAATTAAAGAGCCCTGGAGATTATTTCCACCCTCTACAGAGTTTCCATGAATTCTAAAACAAAAAGAAGGAGCTGCTACATTTTTGCTGCTCTGCCAATCATGGTTGGTCATCTTCTCCCAAATACAACAAAAATGTGTTCCATCTTTACTAAAAGGCAATCTTTATCAAGCAAGATGTCTGCCAACCCCTTAAACTTTTGCTGGGAGAGCCACTAAAACATGTTATCTTTTTCATTTAGAAAAATTTATTAAAACTATATAAGGTTCTTTATTATCCTGAACCTTCTCTTGTTGCCTCTTGTCTATTTTACAATGGGATTTTCTTTGCGTTAATATATTTTCCTTCCTCTTTTTGCAGGAAACCACAGGAACATAAAGAAAAAACCTACAACGCACAATGTTAAAATGCAAACAGAATCACAGAGAAGAAAAGTAGAGCTTGAACTGGTATGACCTCACATGGAATCATGATTGTTTTTCTAATAGATTGCTTATCTCAGACAAGTTTTACTGTATGAGACAAGAAGATTTACAGCCAAAGAAATATTTCAACTCAGGGAAGTTTTCTGCAAAACAAGCCAATACTCCTGTCTCCTCCCTTCTCCTCTGACTCCTGCAGAGCTGGTTCAAGCACAGTCTGGCACGTCTGGCTAAAAGCACCATTAAATCAATTGTGCGCTGCTGTTCAAAGCCGCAGAGTTACTTGTTTTACAGAAATCTTCCACTGATGTATAGAACTAATAAAATATTCAAGAGAAGAGAGATTTTGATACTGGATTATCTTATCATGTCTTTCAAAATCAAAATTGGATAGTCTTTCATTTCATTTTCTATAGGAGATAAATAACAGGGTTTGAACCCTTCAGCTGTGGCATATTATTTTCATGTGCTACACAGGAATGTTTTCTGCTATTCCATTACTAATACAGCAATACAGCAATTTAACTACTTCTTAGAATCATAGAATCATTTAGGCTGGAAAAACCCTTTAAAATCATAAAGTCCAACAGTAAATCTAACTCTGCCAAGTTCACGATGTTCTTAGCCGGTCCGAGACAGTTGTTCTTTAAAGTCTGACGGCAACTCTCACTTTCTTCACTTAAACTAGCTCCCAGCAGCAAAAGCTGTCATTTCTTGCTCAGTGTTCCTTACATTCATCTTTGGCAGCAAGAGAAGGTGCACACACTGTGCCTGGCCACACAGAACTGCTTATAAAAGTGCCAATTAACTGTACCAATTACCGTGCAGAGTGACAACTGCAGGTAAAGGTTTGCTGCGGATTTCTTACTTCACGGTATGCTTGGGCACATAGAGAGGGTTTCTCTTCTCCCCTTCTACAGCTATTTAATCACAGATGTATTGTCTCGGACAAAGGAATCCTTTTTAAAGGACAAAATAACATATAATTCACATAATTATCAGGATTTCACACCTGTAATGTTACTGTAGAGTATATATTGGATTTAGCTCCAAGAGCATGCAATGCAGCTGTCTTCTGATTGTTTCTGTACAACCACCTAATGCAAATCTATCTTTGGTTTTGTTTTTAGTTCTGTTTTTGGTTTTAAATGACAAAACTTTATGAGCAACTATTGTGCAAGTAACTACAGCACAGAATAATCCAAAGGAACAGTTTCTCCAGTGATACGACACTTCAGTAATAAAATTTGTCTTTTGCAGTAAGACGAGTCTTTGCGTACTAGCGACACCGAGGTAAAAATATCTCCCTGGCCTCCCCAAGCAGTAATATGACACTTGGAACAATGAGGTTTAGTTTCCTTTATTATTCTGCCTGAGCTCTGACAGAGAAGCTCAAGTGCTTGCTCTCATTTCTCTCACTCCTCCAGATTCATATGAAAGTGAAGACAACAATTACACCGATGTTGTGTAAGTCATCATGCCTCATTAAACCAATGCTACTGGTATTGGAACTGCTTTTAGCTTGGGGGATTTAAACAAAGAAAAATAGTACTGAAAAAACAGCAGTAAACTTTAACACAAGCAACTGCTTTCTTCTGAGACTAAAATATACCTGTATCTGCAGCACAGCTTTTGAGTATTTTCAAAAGTTTGATTTATGACCCTTCACAGTATGAGACTGGGAAGCTGAAAAGGCTTTTCATAGTTGTGGGGATCTTGCATAACTTGGGAAACTCTTGGTAGTTCTTAATTACTCCACTACGATTTGCTCTGTGGGACACTATGCACCAACTGATCAAAGGAACAAAGGAGCAAAGTGCAAAACACACAAAAACAGGCTGCTGAGAAATCATTTCTGGAAAGTTAGCAAAGCCAGCCATAATTTTTAATTTTATTGCTGAATACAATCTAATATTAGCAAATAATGGATTAGAAATTGGAACAACTGTGCTGGCAGGCAAAAGACTAAATCCATTAATCAGGCTATCCTATTTACTGCAAGGGCAAATGGACTGGCAAGAAATCCTCCTGGGTTTCTAGAAAATGCAATTTATTTCCCTAATTGTCAAAACTCTCCTAACTTCAAAATATAATTTTAAGCTGTGCTTTTAAGTACTGAGACATTCTGAAAATCTTACAGAACATGCAGTCTGGGGCAAGTACTCAGCAAAAACTTCAAGGGGATTCTGATCTCGTATTTGTGAAACAACACACTTCTGTTTACTTTACAAGGAGTGCTGATGCCATGTATTAAGAATCAGAACTTGTTTAACTGTCAGTATTTCCACATGTTTCAAGGAGTACAGATTAATCTGTTCACTTTAAAGGCAAAATGTATTAATTCAGAATATGCCCAGGCATATTTGGTTATGCAGACACCATGTGGGAATCTATACAGAAAGGTCTTTGGGTTTATGTTCAGGAGAACTCTACTTTTAAAAAACATTGTCTAAAATTGTCTAAATTTTCTAAATAAAATGAGAAGGAACTCTTTTGTAAAAGGTACAAGTTTACTTATATTGTACGAACATTTGTCTGAAAAATTACGTCAGACCGTTTTCTTTAAAAACAAGTATAACTACAAAGCACCTTTTTTTTTTTTCAAATAAACCCAAACATTGTCTGGAAAGGGCTTCAGTGGGGTCAGCACTGTCGGGCTTGTACTGTAGCATGCCCAACTCTAAGTAGCTCTGCTAAGGAACATCTGGTTGAATTTAAATTGCTAAGTTTGGGCTCAGCATGATAATACAAACGACATGATGACATTGGCTTCAGCCTCTGGTTACTAGCTGCTTGCAAAATAACATATCAGTGTAACTACTGCTGAGTATTATCAGAATCTGCCAAGCTTCCATACTCCTGCTTTTAAGCAGAGAGAGAGACAGGTACCACAAGTACCTGTATCCAAAAAAGGCTGACAATAATACAGTGGAATCTGTAACAGAAAGGAACCTTGCTGTTTTGAAGAAAGTCTAAGCAGTCATAATGGAAGGCTGGGAGTTGCGTAACATAAAAGAACAACACAACAGATGTCTTCAAACTGCCTAGTCCAAAAGAAATTTATCTCAATATTGCGAAACTGGGTTACAAATGCTACCACTAAGGATCTCACAGTCTATGCATACCCATATACTAATTTGGGACCTAAAACAGGAAAAAAATATTTACTCTTAAGTAGCTGTTTTTTACAGCTAGAAATCCTCCTGAGCTTATTTTTATACACTTTTACTAGCCTTCAAAACAGACACAAACAAAAAGCATTATCTTTAAAAATCTTGGCAGCTCTTTAAGTCTTGGTGAAACATTAATTCTAACACCTATGTTGTTTTCCATAAAAATTAAGCCCATGATTCACTCACTCGCATTAGTAAATAGCCAGATCCTTACGAAGTTAATTCAACATAGATAAGACAATTTGCATCATCAAAGGGTAGAGTCTCAGAGCTGAATGATTTAATTGTCTAAAAAATTAAGTCAAACCGTTTCTTTAAAAACAAGTATGACTATAAAGCATTTTTTCAAATAAACCCCAAACATTGCCTGGGAAAAACATGATGTATTGCGCTTTCCACTTTTAATAGATAAGATTACAGTAGCAAAACAAACAAACAAAAAAAGAAAATAGAAAGGTCAGGGCATTAATTAAAAAATGCTGAGAAAAATACTGGAGTCCTCTGAAATTTAGCTGAAGATTTGGATTATTTTGCTGTTGTTTCTTTGCTGTCCTAGCAAAGTTTTATTGATAACTTTTGAAAACTTGTCCAAACTTGTGAAGATATGTGTTCCTGCTTCTGCTTTGCAGCACAGACAGCACTGACCAAAAAGAGTTTGCAGTCGTGTGCAACAAAGATATGCATAAGCAAATAATAAACATCGATGACTGCGGATGAGGCAGTGAAAAGGAAAGGTAACTAAAAGGCAACAGAGACACACAGGATAAATAAAACTAAAAAGACATGAGGTTAAAGCTTATTTTACAATCTGTTTTTTAAAATTGCAGGATAGAGAAGGCAAGTTTTCCATAAAAAAAGACCTAATGTTAATCTTCAGAGTATATAAGTAAGAGTGCAGCTGGACAAGACAGAGCTATCCCACGGTTTCTGGTCCTTAAAGGGACATTTCCTACTACCTCCTCCTCTTCTCTCTGCTCCTAGCTTACTCCACATTTGCACTTTAATGATTATGATAGTAAAAAACTTAGCTCCACAAAAGTGTTCTTTTCTTCCAGCTTAGTGAACAGAATTGCCTCACAGAAGGGGCCAGGCAAGCGCCAAAGCCAGTCAAATGCACTTAAACTCATTTTCAGCTGTTTCCGTTGCTCTCCTGAAAGACGACAGAGTACATGGCTGACATTGTGTTGTTTGAGATGATGAAGGTTGAAAACTACTAAAAGGAATCTCTGCTTAAAAGTATTGAGCACAATTGCCATTTGCTGGGATCTGGCACAGATTTGCTGACCTGAATAATTTTTATGATCCCTATAAATAACTCCAGTGTCCACAGAATGCACCTTTGAAAAGAAGCATGAAAGTGGTCCCGAGATTCCTTCTGTATGGTAAAATTTGATGAAAACCCTCAAACATACAGCTGGAAGTAACATCTCCACGACAGCTAATAACCTAATTTCCATGTAGCAATGAGTACTACTTACCTTGAATGTCAGTTCTTAAGGAGCTCAGTAAATGCTCATTCCTCTATGAATTAAGTGCATGAGCAACACATTCTTGGGGGATTTATGCAGTAAGGATATGCTTAAACTCTCCCTGCACACCAGAATTAACTTGCTAATAAGCACAAAGCACGAGTGGGCTTCAGATTCACTTGGATTTAACAACAATTTTTACCTTGACTCTGTTGTGTTCTAAAATTATGAATATCCTGTGGATTTGGTTTCCTTTAGTTTGCCGCAAGTTCAATTCTGGTTTGTTTAATCTGTTTATTCTTCAAGTTTTTTGACTTGAATAACATTTTCTAAGATGTATTCTAGTGGAAATATTAGACAAAAAAAAAGCAGAGAGAGTGCAAAACTCACAGACTTAGCAAAAACTCAGCTTGACTTTGTTCTCACCAGCTGAGATGTGATCTTCACTTGATTAAATTAGTATCAGATAAAGCTCTAGAGTAAACAAAGTCTTTTTTTAGGTTTTCGCTTAGAGAATGCACATTCCTGTATAAACATAACTTACCAGTGGCCATTTATGGATGATCAAGGATGAGGTACACAGTTTGCGAGGAAATCTGTAGGAAGAAAATTAGGGAAATAAGGAGTCTGGACTTAAATTTGGCTCCCACAGTAAAAATTAAAGAAGTAATATATAAAGATATGAACCTTGCCAAAATGGAGAAAAATATTTATTTGGATGATTCTGAAGTTTGCTTCTGGTTGCTTGGAAACACGTCACAAAAGTTGTCTGGCCTTACAATGATATCCTAACTTTGGTCTCTCATACCAGCCTCTACAGTACTGTAAGATTTCAGAATTCAAAGGGTGAACTTCTATTTTGAAATCCCCAAATGTACATCTTTTCCAATAAATATTTTTCAAGATTCTAAAATAAAATGTCATACCCTGTACTTCCAGCTTATGTGTAATAATTTATTTCATATTTCTTTTCAGCTCTCACCTATTTCTTGTTCCTAAAGGCGCTTTTATAATTAGATCACATTTTATGAGTTCCATTTTTGGAGCAATGAATGTTGTCTGCAGTAGATTCAATTTGTGAGAGATTAAAAGGCAGTCTAGCAACAACTGAAACCAGCTGCATCTTTTGCATTCACACTCAACCCATTTCTTGATTAATGTGCGAGATGGCTGCTGCAAATAACCATCCACCTGAAAGATGCTGCATTAATATTACAGAAAATAAAGCAGTATTGATACTTGTAACAATGACTAAACACTACTACCATCTAATAACTGCTTTTTGGTTCATATTATAATGAGAAACAATTGGTTTCATATTGTAGAAATTCGAGCTATGTTCTGAGGATGTTTCCTAAATTTATCCTCTATCAGTTCTGTGTAAGTAGTTTAAAAACAAAGTCATGTACAAGGGCTCCCAGAAGAAGGCCAACTGGTTTTGTTTGCTGCTTTACAACATAGTCAGTAGGTTTAGGAGGTAACAGGTTTAGTGTAATCACCTCTACAGAACTTGCACAAGACCTAAATCTGACAAAAGCCAAACAAAGAGTTGAAACAAAGTTAATTAAAGAGCTGAGATGATCCAGCTCCTTCAGATTATGACCTGCAAATGACAGTTTGTTTTGCTATGGCACTGTATAGTTTGGAAATTAAGTTTAAAGTAGTCCTCTCCCTTATGTGCACTTAAAAAGCCAACTTCTAACAAAACATACTTACTTCATTCACCGCTGTCCAAACACAATGTAAGGCCTATCTGGAGATATAGAGGAAGGCAGCAGCCCTTTGTATGCTGATCATCTCTGTGAAAATGAACGATAAAAAGATGTCCTTGACAAAGGCAGCAAGCTTTGAGAGAGGAAGCGGTATGGAAATCAGAAATGTAAGCCTCCTGGCAAAAGAACTGGACTTCACTATCGCGTCTACTGGCACACTTTATGGGTATTGACGGTGCATAGACCTGTTGTTATAATTTTTATTTGACCCTAAGGTTTTTACCCTAGTACATTCTACTGAAATAAATCCACTCGGACTCCTGTTTGACATTGTAGATGATGATCACAGGCTGGGGAATGGATAATTAGATTGTTTTGAGCGAGACAAAGGCATGTGTCCCCAGTCCCGCAGTCTTTCCAGACACTGACCTTCTCCCCTATCAGGGAACAGTAAAACAACATTAGGAGGGGGCTGTAGCCTGGAGGTCACTGCCTGAGACATGCTCTAACTATTAAGCTGATAGAGGAAGGCAAACAAGAAAGTCTTCCTTACGCTTTGCCAGATAAGTCTGAAATGCAAATTGCTCACAAGTTTCACACACCATAGGGCACTTTTAAGCACAATTTTGAGAGATGCAGAAGAAATATTTTATTCAAACCAAATGTCGGGTGTGGCCGTACCCCTTCTGAGGGCTGACAGAGGATACTGTACAGTTTCGGGGGTTCCCTTCTTACCCCCATATCCACCATGGCTGGCATAATTTACCACCTGGTAAAAGTCACCAGAATTAAGGGCCTCGATCTTCTTAGGCCCCTCATTTTACAACAAACCCACGTGGGTGTAACTTTGTGCCTCGTCACCCCCGTGGTTTCACCGGAGCCCCCTGTCCCCGGTGCCCTC
>NW_009736666.1:16676-17455 GCF_000703405.1 Apaloderma vittatum | reverse complement strand
GGCTGAGCCAACCCAATACAGTAGGACACAAGGAGGAGTAGCCACAGAAATGTTGTTCAGCATGGTTTTAGCTGGCACAAACTATGATGTTTGAAATATGAGGGCGAGACCTCTTCCTTCCTGGGACTCTCCTCAAGAAAGATATCCAAGGTGATTCCCATCACTTAAGCTGTGAGTCAAAGGGGTGCCCTTTCACACTCCACCAGCAGGTTTTTCATAGTGTGGGATGGGGGCAAACAAGGCAGATATGTAATGCTGGCCTGTGAAAACTGAGCTTTGTGCTGCCCACAGAGCCCACCGTAACCCTCTAGGTGAGAGTACAGGGGCAAAGCCATACCCAAAGCAGGATGGTCCAGAGGTGTATTTTGAGAAGCCATAAAGGTAGCTTCGCAGAACCACCACAATCTGACTGACTTATGTGGAGTGGGCAGGACACAACACACCCAAGGACCTCTCCTGTGTTTGGAAAGGGCTGAGGGTTCAGACACTCCACGTTGCCAAAACCCACTGCAGTTTGGGGCTCGGGGTCTGGAAAAGACAACCGCGTGTGTGAAGTGCCATGTGGTGGCTGTGGCAGTTTGAGAGCTGCAAGGCAGAGTAGAGCCTGTTTATTCTCCTGCCTTTAGTCCCATCAGAGCCTGCATTGAGACAGGTGATCTGAGCTACAGCTCAGGGACCAGACTCACTGCACAGTGCTTAGGGGGCCGGTTAGCTCAGTGGTTTGAGTGCGGTGCTGGCAACAAGGACCAACACTGAGGTCGCGGGTTCGATTCCCACTC
>NW_009736666.1:13382-16645 GCF_000703405.1 Apaloderma vittatum | reverse complement strand
TGTTGCCTTGTCTAGTAGAGATGTGGCATTCCTGCCCAAAACAGGGAGGTTGGACTAGATGATCTCTGAGGTCCCTTCCAGCCTAGGCCATTCCATCCCATTCCATCATATTGGGAAAGGTTTCAGTCAAAGGCACTTGCCACAACAGACCCTCTCAGCTGCTGTCTGATAACTGCGTAGGCTGAAGCACTTGTTTTCTCACCATCTTTTCACCAGACTGGTAGAGAGAACTTCTTGCTACATAACTAGAGAAACACAGTCTAATAGGACATGTTGCAGATACGTCTTAATGTGACGTTAATCTGGCCGTTTCTGTGCTGTGTGCCTTCTCCGTCTCACTGTCATGAGAGGGGACATGCTGGAGAAGCAGGGAACGTGGGGCTGTAAATACAGTCCTTTTACATTACGGCGATCTCTAACACGGCAGAGATGTGGCAAGGTTTTGCAGTTTGTCGTTGTCACACAAGAAAAAGGACAATTGCTTTATTTTTTAAAATGTGTTTGCCATTTGCAAATCCTTACACAAAAGGAGTTAGAGACTGTTTTCTCCTCACTCCTTGCTCCCTTAGATGGACCTCCACAGATGACTTGGCCAAACACAGGATTTTGTAGTTGCCACTACGTTGCACTTTACAAATTTTATCAATAATAGTTTAGAACGGATAAAATTTGTTTTCCAGGTCCTTACAAAGGGGCTGGGCTTTGCATAAATTTTTGTGGGAAGAGTAAATTCTGTTTCTTAAATTCTTTTCCAGATTTTCCTTTTTCTACTTCCTCACTTAACCATTCCTCTGTCCTTTCTTTCTGCTGCCTTTTAGGCTAGCATGCCCCACTTATTTCTGCAACTGGTAAATCACTGCATATCTGTCTAAGTTAGTAAACAAAATTGTCTCTTGCAAAAGAAAGCTGCAAGTTTGATGATACTTTATAATAAATTCCTTTATATTAATGAGTTTAACCATACTTCGTGGGCCAATCTCAGAGTACATATCTTTACACAGTGTACCTGTAAGATCAGGCTGCAGTTACCGACATACGCAAATATCTGCACTAAATTTAAGCTAGCTTCTGGCATACTGATTACTGCTCTTTGAACAACTGATTAAATGGGATGGATAAGTGAAATTATTTTGATTACTTTCTGTACATGGTCCTACAGAACAGCCTAGCGGTATAAATTCATCCTTTTTCCTGATAGAGCAAACAGGAGATTATCAAAAAAGAGATACAGCTCATGACTGTGCCAAGCCATCCAGCAGTGTGAAAGCCACTTCGGGGCAGTGTTCTACCAGTGCAGAAGAGGAAGTTAATGTGCTTGGGCAGAGGAAGGCACAGCCAACTTCTGGTCAGAAGTTTTCATTTTTCATCAAGTCGTACTTGATAACTGGCATTAACAATCATTAGGAAATGATAATAGCAAAGAAGCCACAAAAGGATGCGAGTTTGTCACTGAATTATGAGAAAGGTAAAAATCTCATGGGATGCTCCTCATTTTTCTCTCCCTATGGGAACTACATGGCATGAAAAAATTTCCAGATAGGATGTATGTGTGCATTTTTCCTTCATGGCAACACCAGTGGGCAGTGCCATGTAGCACCTGCAGCCCCTCAGCAGGAGAAGACTGGGTACAAACTGTGATCGCTCATTGCAGTGATGCTGGTACGCTGCCATCCAAGTACGCTGCAGGTAGACTGTCCACTGCTTTGTGTGCTTACACACCTTTCCTTTTATAAGATGTGTGCACTGAAGTGTTTCAAAATTCATTTCAGCCTGAATATTGTTAATGCCAGTTTCAGTATGTCACCCATAAAAACGTTTGAGAACTGGGTCAGTCAGATTATTTTTACATACTACGTTGATTTTCAGCTGCATAAACAAACAAACAAACAAAACCAAAACAAACAAAAGAACCAAAGCCCAGCATTGTGCTGCACGCTTAAGCTGCTCCTCCTGAAGAGCAGCTTTGGCTTCCAATGAACTCATGCGGTAGGCTATAAAAATGCTTGTTTGATCAATGTGTTTCTAAAATTTAAAAGCTCCTGTTCTCAAATAGTACATATTTGTGTGTTTTTCTTTACCGCTTAACTAGTTCGTTTAAACAATGATTCAAAATTACTTTTTTTCTGAAGTATTTTAATGAGATATTTGAACATCTTACGCAGTTACATTTACCCACAGTTTTTCTCTTTGTAAGACATCATGTGTCCCTTCTGTAACATCCTCAGACCAAAATGTGTAAGCTGATTCCCTTTTCATACTGTAGGATCAAGCTTAGCCCACCTAATCTTGGAACCTCTCCTCCCCGTCATAATCAAATTACTGTATTTTAGTTTGTTCAAAGATACCTCTCTGATAAAATAAGTTTCAAAAGCTGCCACAGCTTTTGAGATGCTGCCACAGATCTACACAGATGACCTGTGTATGGTTTTATCAGAGCAGAGGTAAGCTGCTCTGGCAGAAACCTGCTTGCAGTATATGGACTTAAGAACCTGCTGTATTTTTCAGGCATTTTGGGGCAAACCACCCATCTTGATTTATGAGACTGTAAACTAAAATGCCCGCTGCAGGATGTGTTGTGGGCTTTGTTTTTTGAAGAGTCAATGGAGGCTCAGACAAAGGCGCTGTAATTAGTAGGAGGTACAAATATTGAGAATGACTCCCAGGCACCTATTTCTTTGAATTTGTTTGTGAAGGTGGAAATGCTTACTTTTTCTTCCCCCCGCCCCCAATTTAGGTATCTTAATTTTCTTCAATTCCATTCAATAGCTTTAAAAACCTTTCTCAAAACCCTTTCCTCTTCTTCCCCAACTTGCAAAGCCAAGATAAGAATGCAGCGAGCATGTCGCTGCTGCCTCTCATTTCCTCCCATATTTTGGTTAGTGCAAATAAGGAGATGGGTATTTGGAACTCGGGAGAACTCTTTGCAGAGCAAATGTGCCGCGTGTGTGGAGGTGGGTCTCTGCAAGACACGAGCTGGATATGTCTGTTCTGCTTTCATCACGGCAGAGATCCAGGACTGAACAATGTTTGTGCCAAACAAAATCAGGTGAGAGCTTTTTATTGCCCATTTCGTGGCCTGTGGCACTCGCTGCTGCCCAGGGAGTCGGTGCTGGCCCCTCACCGATAAAGGGAGCATTAGCTCCCTCGGGATTCCTTGGTGTATTTTCCACATTCCTGGCAGACCCTCACCACAGCCTGCCACAATTTGAAATGACCACGGAGATATGGCAGGCGTCGCTTATCCGTCCCCACCCCCCGTGTAT
>NW_009736666.1:11119-13351 GCF_000703405.1 Apaloderma vittatum | reverse complement strand
AAAGGAGAGGTGGTTCTTCGTGCCCACCACGGCTGCTGGTGCCTTGTTGAGAGGCACACACAAATGTGAACTTGCACAGGGATTAGTGCGAACCAAAGCCGCAGGTCCAAGAAAGTCTTGTAATATTTAATTTTTTGGAGGGTGAAGTGAGATGACTTGCAACAAAGTCACATTTAAGGGCCACTGTGTGTTTACAGGTTTGTTTTCATTAGAAGTATGCGATTCCTAAAGCTATGAATCCTTATGTAACGTTACATCCATTGTGTATAAAACTTTCTTGTTACCATAGCAATTGTGGAACACCGATTACATCAGGAATCTTGTATAACCTTCTTTCCAATTTTTTTCAAAGCCTATAGGCTGGGGGAAAACCCTGGCCTTGCCAAGATTTTTAGAATGCTGGGTGAACAAAACGGGTACTGTTTGGATAGGATGTGGGTATGTCCTCCTGCTTTCTCCACTGCTGAGCCTAGCAAGGTTCAGAGCCCCTGGTTCGGCTGGAAGAGAGGCAGGTTGGGCGGGAATGTCTGTCCTGATTAATGCTGCTGAGTCAAAAGGGAGAACATAGACGTGTCCTGCTAGGGAGACAGGCTTGCCTGGGCTGCGTGCCACTGGTGTGAGCTGTGCCTGGCAAGGATGTCCACCTCAGCAATCAGTAGTGCATCATCTGAGATCCAGCTCAAGTGGGAAAAAAAGAATGCTGGTTCTGAACTGGTTTTGAAGTGGTGTGGTGAGAAGAAAGTCTCTAGGCCATTTCTAACTGTAATGTTTATCTGTGTCACAGCGATGTACTGAGTTTCATTTTTCAAGTTTGCCTGCTTGTCAGCCAACAGTAGAATAAAGTTTGCTCGAACGCTGTCTTCTCTCTCACCTCTTTCTGGGTTGAAGAATTAAAGGACCTGTGCTGGTCCCACTAGTACAAAAGAATTCAGTGGGAGCAGGAGCAGGTCCGATCTGCATGAATTACTTTTTTTTAAAAAATAAACACAATTATTTTCCTTGTTGTCTTCTACAATCGTTAGTAAAACCTATTTCTGTTTTATACAGCTGCAAAAAGAAGCCCTGGGCAGCAGTCCCATGAGTTCCAGGAACTGAAGCAGAGGTCTTTAAGTAAAGACGGCCATCAGGGAAGCAAGTCCAGTGACTCTGGTGAAGAAGCAGACAAAGATTTTATTTTTGTTTAGCAATCAGTACAAGTGCTTCGTAACGCAAGAGCTTTTTATAACGATCAGGGTACAGCAATCAACAGCCCTTCTACCCAGCTGCTTTATCACCACAGGTACATTTCCCTGCAGAAAACCTGTTCCAATCATGATTTACAGCACGCTCACTCTTCATTGATTCGATCCTTAATTTCTGTTCTGCACGATGCAGACATTCCTTTCCATGCCGTTGTTAAAGCCGGCGATTCTTTCATGTATTCTACTTGAAATTCTCTGAAGCAGCTACAAAGAGCGCCCTGCATTAGGGCATTTAGAAAGCAAAGCAAATTAACTGGACGCTGTCTTACACTAATACACTGTACAGCAGGTAATGTGTTGTACTGCTGAATGTAAATGTGTCAAATCTGCACGTGACTTACCTATAAATATATTCTTGCGGTATGCAATTGCACATTGTAATTATATTAAAAGAGCACACTAATAAAATAATTTGTATAGATTATATATATTAAATGCTTGGGTATGGTTTTTACATTCTCCCATAGGGAGCTTCTTTCTTCCTGTTCTTGTACTGTACATAAAGCTCCAACGCTTACATTTGTGTACCATCAAAAAGCACAACAGAGAAGGATTTGGATGATGTATAATCATGGTATGCTTCCACGTTCATATATTAATGTATATAGTTGGTTGGAATGAGGGCAATTGAAATTTTATTAATATTGGTGTTTTCTAGAGGCCTTCCTCAGTTCTGTCTGCATATTAGCTTCCTTTCAATGTGTAATTCTATGAGAAAAATAGTTTGACATCTGTAAAAACATTTCAACTTTTGAGGGAGGGGGTGCAAATTTCACAACTACCCACTTACATTACAGGTTGAAGGGATTTTATTCATATGTATATTTGTACCAATAAAAAATGATTTTACAACTGAAATACTAGTCCTTGTTTTTATGGCACCATTTGTGGCCTGATGGTCTCTGCTCTTTGAAAAATGGTATTGTGTCAGGTAGGCAAAAGTGTGCAGTTAAGGTGAAACCCATATAATCTCTTTCTGCTTTTTATAAAA
>NW_009736666.1:0-11088 GCF_000703405.1 Apaloderma vittatum | reverse complement strand
GCTGAAAGGGACACATAAGATGTCATCTTCATAAAACTGCCGAAAGAGCTCTGCTGATCTCCTCCCTTGGGATCTTTGGCAAAGCAGCCTTCACACAAGCCAGAAACACCTGCTATCTAAATTCTCTAATTTGGTTCCACAGGACAGTACAAAATGGTTTTGGTAAGTGTCTCCCAAGAGCAATTTCCCTGGCCCTGCTGCTGCAGCTTCTTGCCTGGGTAGAAATGCTCAGGTACCCGTCTATCAAATGACCTTCTGCCTGATCTCTGTGCACGTACGTGCTCTTGCCACTTCTCCTGTTGCAGTATAAAGGGCTGGTAAGTCAAAACCGCAGCTTTTCATACTAGATCATCTTGCAAGCACTTTGTAGAGGAAATTTTCATTTTCGTGTATATCTATCCTTGATTTATTGGACAGCAGTGAGAAATAAAGACAAATGGCAAAGGAAAACTGGAGAGGCTTGTATTAGAAAGGAAAAATAATTCAGTCGTAAATAAACTGCAATTTTTATTTCCATAAACATGGAAAAGACAACTGTTTGAGATGTGTAACTGTACAGGAAGGGTTGCCTGATTTGTTGGTTTTGTGAATTTAAGAAAATTTTAATAGCAAGATTTGTGGTATTCATTTAAAAGAAAAAAGCCTCTAACTTTCAACTGCTGAGAATTTTTCTTATATGTGGTTGATGTCCTCACCAGTCATCTGAGAGACTGTACTGGTCCCACTGTGTGTGTCCATCACCCCAGTATCAGTAAACCACAGACATGGATGTCTGAAATGCTGTAGAGAAGGTGTGTGTTTGTGCTGATAATCGTTAGAAGAAGAGCTATAGTGCTGTAATAGTTGTCTGCTGGAGTATAAAGATTGTATCAGATGTTTTTCCTTATTAGTTACGAAAAGCCTTTCTGGTCTTTATTCCAGCCATCAGTGTGTTGTGGGCAGGCTGAGTGATGGAGAAACAGCTTTAGGGGAGTGCTGATGTGAGCTTTTGGAGACCTGGGGTTTGGGTTTGGGTGTTCATGTGGTTTTGAGTGTGGGGAGAAGCAATAATTTTCATTTCTTTACCGTCTTTCTGCCTGGAGAGCCCAGCGCTGTCAGCCTGAATGTAAAGAATTCATGTTGCATCCAGAGCACCCCTGTTGTACCCCTTCAGCTTTTAGGAAATAGTGACTTTTATTTTTCAGTATCTTGAGCCCATAGAGGCCTTGGTAAGCGCTGGTGTATTTTGGGGTAGTAACAATCACTGTGCCCTGGTGCCAAACAAAGCTCTTTGGGAGGTTGATGGGTCACAGCTCCGGGGGACAGGGGCGGTGCTGCCTCTCCACAAGCTGTGGGCCCTCTGAAGCAGGCGCGTGGCTGGGGGAACCCTCCTCGTTTCTCTTGCTGCCTTCCTGCTCCCCGAGTCACCCTGCAGATGCTCTGCCATCGGTCCCTTGCGCTCCCTGCCTGTCCTGGGACATGGGTTGCCGTGGGAGGGTGAGGGACAGAGCCCACATTTAGCTGCCTTGGTGGGATGCCAATGGCAGAGATCCTTGGAGCTCCTGGGAGGCTGAACAGAGAGATCAGCTAGTGGCACCGCTAAAGAAAAGTGTTGTCGCTTGTTCTCTCAGGGCATCTTTGAGTACCACCAATGCTCTGCCTTCCTCTCTGTCCCACACTTGGTGCTGCCTGAGCCCCTCAAGCTGTGCTGGCAGTGGCAAGAGCAGAGGCTGGTGCAGGAGGAGAGGTGGCTGCTCCTGGGCACCCTGGCAGCCTTCCTTTTGCAGCCAAGGGCATCTCTGCCACACCTTGCGGTGCCATCTGGCTGCTCAGAAAGAGCTCACGGGGTGCAGCTGCAGTTATGTCCAGCACGATGATTTGATCCCTGCGCTGCAGCTGGTCTCAGGTAAGACAGCAGCTGCATGTTGCATTCACTGTGTTTGGAGGTGATGGCAAGGGGGTGGCAGCATCTGGGATGGCAGCAGGGGCCTCTGCATCCCTCCGTGAAGGACCCCAGTCACCTGGTTAGAAGTGCTGCCCAGGAAGGGGTCCTAGCACCAGTATTTCCAGTCAGAGCTGCACCTACCTGATGCAGCCTTGGGAAAAAGAGGTGAGAAGCCCTCTTGGAGGGAGCTGCCCTGCCCATTTCTGCTCTTAAATCTATTTTTCAGGTTTTGCTGTTGGAAGAATTTCACCCTTGATGCGTGTACTGGGAGCACCTCCCCAGCTGAGACGTGCTGGAGAAGGGTTGTGGCTACCTGCCAGGCTCTAGCGTGAACTCAGACAGCTCTACAGCACATGTGCAGGACCTACTTCCCACTCCCTGTTAATGGAGGTTAAAATCTGGCTGATGATTTTTAAGCATTTTAAAGTATTCCCAGAAGTGCAGTAACAACAGTAAATAGCCACTTCCTAAGATGGGAGCAGCAACAGTCTTAAATCCTTCCCCTTCACCAGAGCTGTCCAGCCAGGCTGAGATGATTTGGGAATTAATGTGGCCCATTAGTCACAAATCTGCACGACCCACCATGCCTAACTAAGAGCTGCCATTGGTGTGAGATCTTGCTGCTTATTAATTGATTAATGTAGAGATGATTTCCTTTTTGCTGTTGCAAAGGAAAAAAAATGCTACTGAGAAATATTTTTTAGGAAAATAGCAAAAAACTCTGCTCCCATTTGAAATGCTGTTTTCTTGTAGTCATGAGCTGTGCTGCTTTCCCCATGCTAATGCTGAGTGGGCTGTGCCCAAATCCTACCTCTGGAGATTATCCTCTGCTTGTGCTGAAGCTCAGAGGAGTTTTTCAGGTAGAGACACCGTCTTTTGTTTCTGCTGGAGCCGTGGTCCAGAGGATCTTTGGCAAATACAGCGAGGGTGAATACCAGAGGTTATCATTTAATGCCAGACTCTTGCTGATCAGAAGGCAGAGTAGTTTTTCCTTGTCCTGAGAACGAGTCTGTAAATGAGGTGGATGAACATTGCTATGTAAAGACATGGTGATGGCCTTCTTTTTCTTCGAACGAGGGAGATAGCAAAACCCCACTTGTGTGAGTCATTCCCTCTCAGCACTGTCAGCCCTGGTCAGGGCCCTATCTGTGAGCCCTTTCTGTAGCTCTGGGCAAGCAGCTGGTGAGCCCATGCCTGGGGTAACACTGCCCTGCCTAAGCCCAGCCAAAACACTCCTGACTCCTTTGGATACCCCCATGGCATTGCCAATGAGCCTCTCAAAGGTTACAAACTGCTCACTGGGTAATTAAAAGGCCTTCAGTCTCTCACATAAATGTCAACTTGTGCTTTGCTAAAGAGAGAAAAGTGCTGCCTTGGGTTGGCCTCCACCTCCCCATCCAGGATGGAAGAGATCATAGGAAGATCTGCCAGGCACCTTCCTGGCTTTCCTCATCACTGTGTCCAGTCCTCCAGCATTCATTCCCTCATGCCTCTTGCCAATGCGAGCGTCTCGCCAGCACCACAGCAAGTGAGCCAAGGCCAACATCATGAGTTTCAATAAGGCCAAATGCCGGGTCCTGCACTTCGGCCACAACAACTCCCAGCAGCACTACAGGCTTGGTGAGGAGTGGCTGGAGAGCTGCCAGGCAGAGAGGGACCTGGGGGTGTTGATGGGCAGCCGGCTGAACATGAGCCAGCAGTGTGCCCAGGTGGCCAAGAAGGCCAACGGCATCCTGGTCTAGATCAGGAATGGTGTTGTCAGCAGGAGCAGGGAGGTGATCATGGCCCTGTACTCAGCTTTGGTGAGGCCTCAGCTCAAGTGCTGTGTCCAGGTTTGGGCCTCTCACTACAGGAGGGATATTGAGGTGCTGGAGAGGGTACAGAGGTGGGCTACCAGGCTAGTAAAGGGCTTAGAACACAAGTCTTATGAGGAAAGGCTGAGGGATCTGGGGCTGTTTAGCCTAGAGAAGAGGAGAGACCTCATCGCTCTCCACAACTACCTGAAGGGAGGTTGTAGAAAGGTGGAGGTTGGTCTGTTCTCCCTCATGGAGAGTGATAGGATGAGGCAAAATGGATTTAAAATGCACCAGAGGAGGTTCAGGTTAGATATTAGGAAGAATTTATTTACTGAAAAGGTTGTCAGCCCTTGGAACAGGCTGCCCAGGGAGGGGGTTGAGTCACCGTCCCTGGAGATGTTTAAGAAACAGGTGGATGTTGTGTTGGGGGACATAGTTTAGTAGCTTGATAGGGCTGGGACAAAGGCTGCACTCGATGATCTTCTTGGTCTCTTCCAGCTGATAGGGTTCTATAATTCTAAGTGACTTCACCTGAGCCTCCACTGATGCCCAACGCTTCCAACACCGTCATTGCCACAGGCAGGGCAGGACCCCACAGCGGCTGAGGTGACTTCCCCAGGGGACAGAGAGGGGTACATTCATTTTCGGTTGAGAGCAACCAGCTTCACCAAACAGCCATGGCTCCCTGGCCATCAGGCCATGACTGTGCCTCACTTCAGCAGGCACTGCCAATTGCTGGCAGCTTAAAATTCTGCTCTGATCATTGTTCATGGAAATCTTCTCCCTTTGTGAAACAGATTTCCCCAGCTCTGAAGGGCAGTTTTCCAGCTTTGAGGATTTGCTGGCAGTGTGAAGGCTTCAGTGGATTTGGCTGTGTGACTCCTGCCATCTCATCTCATCTGGTGCCATGTCTTGATCTTCTGAGACATAGAAATGGGTGGAAAACTGTCTAGAGCACCTCGATGGAAGGCACTGGGTTTGCAGGCTTGTCCTCATGGGGTTTCTCCTCGTCCTGGCATGTGGCCTGGCTGTAACAAGGGCAGAAGGGTCATGAGGTGTTGAAGGCAATACTTCATCTTGCAGACAGTGGTTTTAGTCATTTACTTTGACTATTTATTTACTCCGGGTTGCTTTGAGAATGGCTGAAAGGCTAAAATGCTCCAGTGTTGCCCTTCTGAGGCTCTGAGAGGGGGAGCTAAGCAGTACCAGCTTCAGCACAGGGTCCCATACTGAAACCTGGTGGTTTATGGAAAAGGACATGGAGCCTCGTGAGATGCACCATTGGGAGCTCCCTAGGAGGATTTTTATGTGTGTGTTCAGGGGCACAGGACAAGGCATCTGATGGGGTGAAGAAACACGGAAGTGAGATCTTATGGTGAGCTGCAGGGCAGTGAAACAAGCTGAGTGGTGTAAAAGCTGGTGGAAAGTCCCTAGAAAGCAGCTGTGGGTGGGGGCTGCATCCAAGCACCCCTCAGGGATGCAAGACATCACGGAGACACTGGGTCACGTGTGATGAGAGGATGGGAAATCCCAGGTGGGGGAAACAGGCCGGTGCAGAGCAAGGACAAGCTCTAGCTTTTTGTGTGGGACTTGGAGGAAAATAGGGAAGGGATTGCTTTCTCTGTCTCTGCCACGTTAATGAAATCTCTTATAAACCAGTGACTGTGTTTTCCTCTGTGTTCAGGCCTGTTGGTTGTCCATCAGCACGCAGCCAGGAACAACCTTGTCCTTGGGATGCATCATTTGCCTGGGTGGGAACTGGGAGCGCCGTCCTTGCCTGGCACTGGGCAACCTGTGGCAAGTCCCTTCATCCCATGCTGCCAGCTCACCCCCTCCCTGGGACATCTCACCCATGGTTGTTCCTGCTGTATCAGAGAGACCTCACAGGGGAAGGGGCTGCTGCTGCCAGGTACTCCAGAGAAATTGCCACAATGATGAACATCAGCACTAAGTAGCTGAACAGTGAGACCCTGTACTTTCAGATAGAGTGAAAGCAAAGTCTCTGCACATCAGATGAAGGGGGAAAATTCATTTTTTAGAGATGTCTTTGCAAGGACTGTGCTATTGCAAAATTTAGTTTCTTATGCCATATTCCACAGCAAACTAAAGAAGAAGCTCCTGCCAATATGCAAAGAGTCTCTTCCTGACAAGAAAGCCACTCCGTCTTTGACACCCCTACAGCAACTCTCCTGGGACCTTATTAGATGCAGATTTCAAGTGCCTGGATCTGACAGGCCTGCATGAGAAAGCAGAGATGCTACCACGGTCCCACACAGCCCTGTGGTGAGGTCCCTGCTCCGATGCCACTGTGCTGATGCTGCTTTGGCAATTTGTGATAAGCTCTGCCAGCTGACCCCTGCCCCAACCCTTTCAGAGCCTGTTTCTTCTGCCTTTTGAGTAAGTTGAATTGAGGACAAGAAAGATGCTGTGGGAGAACAAGCATTTTAATTAAATTGATACTGGCCAGAGAAGGCAGGAGAGGGGCTTCTAGCTTGGCAAATTCAGCTTGGTTTCATTGAATAGAGAAGTAAATTTAACTCTCTGATCTCTGCTCAGCATCGTTCCGGGGGTGCCTCCTCCCTTCCTGTTTACTGAGATGGATGAGACCCAGCAGTGGGTAGAGGAGAGCCCTGTGGTGGGAATCTGTGGATGGGAACATCTGTGGAATGGTTGTCCTCAGGTCACCTCACATCCATTGGTACCGAGACCTGAACAGTCCACTCACCTCTCTGCAGCCCCACACCCTGCGCCAACTGAGCCAGAAAGGATGGAGCCAGCCTCCAGCCCTGCACAGGGATGTGGGATTTACTGAGAAAAGGGAGGGAGAAGTGGGGGGAGGGCATTTGTATTGGAAAGTGGGGGTTGGGGTCTGCTGTTAATAAGCAGCTTGTACCCATCTGAGGGTGGGGTTGGAAGAAAGAAGAATCTTACTTCTTTTCTGCAGCAGACAGCTTTATCTTGGACTTGATTTCCAGGCAAATGGTAGGGGGATTCACTGACTCTGTTATTTCTGCTTTGTTTCCCTTTCAGTTTGTCTTTCATCTGCTTCTCCAGCATTTTCCTTTGCTGGGATGCTCACAGACCCCTTGCAGTGCATCCTCCCCACCCCTCGCAGCCCCAGCTGCACGCAGCAGCAGCTCAGCTGTCACCCTCACCTCCCACCGTGCCGATGCACATCAGGTCCTGTGGCACTGAGGATCTGGGCTTGGGCTTCCTGCAGGGCCTGTGCAGGACCCAAACTACCTGCAAAACACACACTCAGTGGAGGAGGAGATGCTGATGGGTGTCAGTGGTGCTTGCTTGGTGTCTCCAGCCAGTGCAAAGCCCAGGGTGAAGCCACCTGATGAGGAAAATTGCTTCCATTTATGAGCCTGTGTCTGTGTCTATTGGAATCATCTTCCGTGAAGGTGAGAGACAAAGCACATATCCAGATGCTGATTTTTTTTTGGTTCCCTCTTCTAGTCATGGAAACCCAAATGTGTGATATCAGTGCTCTGAATCTGGCCCAAAGAACAGGGCATCAGCAATCTGCACTTTTACGCATATTTTCCCATTTACAGTTGCTTGATTAAGCCTTTCTACAAAGCTAGCCCAGCCTGGGGTTTGGCCACATGCTCCTTACTTTGGAAAAATTGCAATATTTTAATTTGTTATCAGCATCAGCTAAATAATATGACATTGCTGGAGTGCCACAGCTGGAGGGCTCCCCAAAGCAGAATGGCTGTGCGAGTGCTTCCAGCATCAAGGCACCTACTGAAGCACATTCATTCAAGAGCCAAATGCCACCGAAGTCAAGGTGTATCCAGGGTCCTTTCCCTTTCCCTTTCCCTTTCCCTTTCCCTTTCCCTTTCCCTTTCCCTGTCCCTTTCCCTTTCCCTTTCCCTTTCCCTTTCCCTTTCCCTTTCCCTTTCCCTTTCCCTTTCCCTTTCCCTTTCCCTTTCCCTTTCCCTTCCTTTCTTTTCCCTTTTCCTTGCAGATGAGAACATCTTTGCAGGACTTCTCAGGGAAGGATTTTGGAGAGGGTGAGGGATGCTGCAGAAGAGAAGCACCTGCTGGGAAGCCAGAGAAGGTGCAGAAGCCAGATCAGAGGGTGCCTGAGCAGGAGAGAGAGGTCTGATACCCAACAACACAAGACTAACTGAGCTGAAAGGAGGGAAGGGCTACTGAGAATAAGTTGTTCATTTCCTTGTGAATCTTATTTGTCCATATCCCAGATTTTTGATTGCATTTCTCAGGAGCCTTGCAGGTTGCAGAGAATACAAGTTTTCTAGAAAAAATAGCCATTTTTATACTTTTTTGAAGCTATTATTTTGCACACTCAGAATCATAATAAAAAAGGGCATTTTTTTATTCTTTGAGGTCTAATTGCCATAGTCTGAAAATAAACCAATAAAAGAAACATTCGAACTAATGATCTGCCGTCACAAAGCCTTTATGGAAAAAATCATCCTGTGAAATATTGTTACATTAAAGCCATTTCTGAACATCAGAAAAAAATAATGTGACAGTGATGTTGTTTTCAAAATATGTGTACTAAAATCCATAAAGCTCTGAAGCAAAAGAATTGAATTGCCTTAGTTTTTCCCCAGCTTTTCAAAACACTGATTTGAAATCTTCTACCTCGAGCATTACCACACAGTGCAAAGCCAGAGCCAAATGGGAAGTTCTTAATCAAAGGACTTTTTAAAATACTGCCTACCTTTAATTCATATTTATTCCTTTAAGGAAATAAACCAAGGCAGAGCGGTTGCTGAGTTCGGTACGTGAGCTGCACACACAGCAGCTATCTGCAGTTTATTGCTTTGTTGCTAAGAGCTGTAGATCTACAGTTCAATACACACCTTAAATTTACAGTACCCTGCAGAATGCCCTACCAGTAAGAGTTGCTTTGAGCTAGCTTTTGGGTTTATGGTGTGGTTAGTTGGGTTTTTTTTTCATTCACACTTTACTGAGTGACATAAAACAATTGCAGAACATGAGCCTTGTTTTAGCCATGCTATGGGACATCCAGATCCTCACCACAGACTGGGATTCCTCTCAGCTTGCCTGGTTCCTGCCACTTGGAGCTAAATTTCTGTGATTCAGCCCCTAAGACCCCCAAATCCATCTTGTGCAATATATGGGAGGAGAAGAGCAGTTAAGCTGCATGTCTATGGGGTGGCCCCCATATCTGTAGAGTATGTTGGTGGAGGGTTTTGGGGGGCAGGGAAGGCATGGCGGGTGCAAACAGAAGAGAAGGTTATCATCTCTGTGCCTTTTTTACCTGCAGTTTGCAAGAATGCCCTGCCACTGTGTGAAAGCAAAGCCTCTCTCTGCCGGGGCAGACAGCTGGCATCGAGGGTGTGTGGGAGGACAGGGATGCTCAGACTGACGGACACATATCATCCTCACCTTCATGCACAGGTAACTGAGTTCTTGTGAGAGCCCATTAAGATGTAAGGTCCTTTTTTGTCTCCAAGCAGGACTTGATTTCACTGAGGTTGTGTGAGATCCTGAATAAACACTGGCAGTTTAAATAAGGTGATGCTTCTTGTCTGCCCTTCCTCCACTGAGAGCACAGGGGAGAACCAGCTGCGATAAGCTCTTCTCAATGCCCCAAGTTTTGCACCAGTTCCTATAAAACCTTGCTGTCTCTGTCCCCGTTGAATGGCAGGGTGCTTGCCCTTGCAACATGAGTAGTGTTGCCTCTTAAGAAACTTCCATTAAGAATATTTTCCGTAAGAAACTAGTTGTCATGGTCTAACTACTTGTTGGACCCTTGGTATCAGCCATGGTGATGCTTTACAAAGCCAGGTTACAAACCTTGCTAGAAACCGGTTGCCAGCTCTTTGCTAAAAACCTGGATCAGGATGCTCCCCATCTTGGCCAGATGGGCTCCGGGTCAGATGGGCTCTGGGTCCTGGCAAGAGATATGGGGCTAAGAAGTAGCCTTCATACACCACCATGTGGTGAAGCAGCGCCAGATGACCTCATCCCACAGAGAAGCTCATGCAGCTCTGATGGGACACGTGAGGCCACCACTGTTGGGAGCCATGGTGCAAAGCACTGTGGGGAATAGGCTGTAGGAGAGCTTCCACAGGGCAGCCTGTGGCTGGAAATGCCTTTTGGCAGTGAGGCAAGGACGGGTCAAAGAGAAGCCTGTGGAGCAGCTGGTCGTGCCACCAAGGGACTTCTGCAGGTGTCCCCTAAAAATCTGATTTCCCAATGTGTTGTTACCTGTTGAGCAGACTCCACTCCTGTGCTGAGGTCCCCCATGTGAGCACACTCATGAAACCTGGGGTTTGCTTTTGGCCTTGCGATCACGTTCACTCCTTGATGGCTGTTTTTCTGGAGCCCAAAGGTGACCGTGGGCTGCCGGCCAGCTCATATACTGCTGCTTCTGGGCATCAGCTCTGCAGCATCACCTTTTCTTTTGCACACTGGAGAAGCCGGACATCGCTGTTGTGATCCCTCTGAAAGAACATAATTCACAAACCTAGCATTTCCTGAGTAAAATTCAACTTCTAGTTCTTCAGTGTTGTTTTTTTTTTCTCAGATCAAACAGGAGCCTGCCTGGAGCAAATATTGTATGCTTTTTAAAAGTGTTTTCTGCTCTGCTTCTGAGAGCCTCTCTAAAGCAATTGATATTTGCATAAAATCAAAATAAATATATCAAATCAAAAGCAGAGTGGAAAAAATATCTGTAAGGGATAATAAAGTTGCTAGATAACAGATAAATAGATAAATAGGTAAAGTTGCTAGATAATAAAGTTGCTAGAAATTATTCTGGGAGCACACAGAAAGACACAGAGCCCAGTCCCAGGTACCTGAAGTCACTACAGATGAATGCACAGGTGACGCTCAGCTCACATATAGTCCCAAGCAGGACCACCATGAATGTAAGTATCTGCCTTTCTGTATCAGCACTAAGGCCTCTAACCCCAGAGTTTCTTCTTTTGATTACTCTGACCAGAGGAAAGAGGGTGTAGATTTCCATCAGTCTTCATCCATGTGAGGGAAATACACCTGACAGCGAAGCTGAGAGATCACCACCTGCTGCTGCTTCATTTCCACAAATCCGGTAAGAGAGTTAGAAGTTTCAGCAAACCTTTTCTTTCTTTCCCGTCCAGCCCCTGCCCCCCAACACCACTTCTCTGAAGCCTCACGTTTCCCTCCAGCATTTCTGCCGCGTCTCTCGAGGATATCAGAAACTTTACAGGTTGCTCGCAGGTGCTGCCGCACGGCTCTTCTAAGGCTGAGACACCCCCCTCCCCGCTCCCCAAAACCGTGCCCGAGCAACTCTTTGTCCGAGGAAGCGCAACGGGAGCGGGGTCCCGGGGAGCCGGGCGGCTCAGGGTGGCGGCGTCGGGGCGGGCTGAGGCGGGTCGA
>NW_009736665.1:0-6177 GCF_000703405.1 Apaloderma vittatum | reverse complement strand
GGGGGCAGCCCGAGAGGGCGCGCCCCTGAGGGACGGAGCGAGCGGCCGTTTTGCCCGAGCGCGGGTGACGAGCTTTGCCGGGCACGCGAGAGTGAGTCTGGGGCAAAAGTCCTTCGAAATCTTCCGCCTTACGGTGCGATTTACGAGCCTCTCGGCTCCACCCGGTGCTGGTTTTGTTTTCTCTTCAGACTTGGTAAACCTCTAGGAAGCGAATTTGAGAAAAAAAGGTTCCTGAAAACTGTCATCTCTGTGCCAACTGTGCTTTGGTCTGCCATGTCTGCTACTTTTTCGCCAGAGGTGCATTGAGCTTTCGATTGGAAATAACAATGCTCTTTATTTGCCGGGTTCAGCATTTCTTACACATCATCTTGTGGTTTGATCGTAGGGATTTATCTTTCTGTGAAAAGCAGAGGCTGACTTGATAGGATTGTATAGGTGTGTGGACCTACATAAAGCAAAAAAAAAGAGGTTCTCTTTTATTGTTTCCCTTGTCTTTTAGCAACTAATTAAGGTAGATTTACTTCTTAATGTATTTATGGGGAAATTAAATGTCATTTTTGAGGAACTAAATCTCGGTAGAGGCTTTCCGCACTGTTAGACAGGCAGTGTAGGTTCAGTCTTTTCCAGATATGGTATAAAATCAGTCTTATCTTTTGAGTGCATATTTCTCTTTCTGGCCAGTAAACTTGGGAGAATGAATTCTTAATTCTTGCATTAGGTCTTGATGCATCAATCTCTTGACAGCTGTAACAAGAATAGAATTTAAATGAAGGCTCACTCTTGAGATACATGTTTTTCTAGTATACAATCTTATTTATTTAAAAAGCTCTGTCACCTTGTCGCTATGAAACAGTATGATAGCTTGTTCAACAGCATGACTCATAATCCTAAATACAGGAATGAATTTTGGTTTAGTGCAATGCAAGTGCTTTATTTCAACAAACAGCCTTGTGCGTAGCAAATGCAAGTGGGTGTAGGGGATGTCTGATACTGTATCTTGTAATCTTTGGCCTCAGTTGTTTGCAGGCTGGTGGTACGTCTTTACTCCCAAATGAATAAGGTAATCTCAGTTCTTTCAAAATACTTTTGCCATTTCATAAAAGACAGAAGAACTTTCAAAAAAGGAGGAGCCAATTATTTCTTCATATTTATTGTTGAAACCATTTTGCTTGGGAACAGTGAGCCCCATACAGTCTGAATGGGTGATTTACCTTTTTCATCTCTGTGTAATGATTTTGACTGTTCATGAGAAACTTTGCTTATCGCAACACCCACAGTTCACATAATTAGTGATGATAGTTAGAGTTATCTTTCCTAATAATAGAAAAAAAAATTTCACCTTTTTTTTTCTGGAGATTTTAAGATCATTTAAGGTAACTTTCACTACTGCTTCCTGCTGTTTATCTGTATGAGATGACCTACGGAATGGTTTACTCTTAAAATTGCAAATGGAGCGGTGTGTTTAGCAGAAGGAATATGTATTCTTCATAATTTAGTGTATGCAGACTGTTTCTATTGCTGTTAGGTAGAATACAGATTTATTTTGTATGAGCAGAATAAGGATTAAATAAGAACATATGCTTCCTCTTTTCTGGGTGATAAATCCGTCTTGCTGTCCAGGAGGAAGGCAGCTTATACAGCCTGAACTGAAAAGATGCTGAAAGACAAAGTTACTGAATATAAGAAGATCAGGTTGTTTAAGCTCCCAAAACTAAACTGCCTAAAACTTATGAAGCAGCCAGTGACACTGGGTGCAAATAATCTAAAATCCTTAATCTACTTCATTAAATAGAATCTGGTAAAATGGTGAAGTCCTCTGAATTCCTTAATTGACTTTGAATAGAAACAATTGCTCTCAAATTTTAAGTCATCTCCCTCCAACCAGATTCCCTACTTTTTCCTTGTTTAAAAAAAATGAAAAAGAAAACTTTACATATTAACTCCTATGCTTGAGATAATGTGTAGAAATTTTTTAGCACCACTCATTTCCCTTCAGGTTTGAAATTATTATTGTTTTTCATTTCATTTGCAAGGTTATGTTTTTGGCATTGTGTGCTGCTGCCATCCAACTAGTTCACTCTGCTTTTGCCTCTGTTTAATAAAGTAGCTTAGCATGCAGTTTTCCTCGTCTTGGCTCTAAAATTTTAAGAGAACTTCAGGAATGGTTGTCATTAACTGCCCTTCACTGATATAGTAACTTGATTATTCACTATGTGTTAGGTATTTTGAAGGCTTATTTGAATGGACTGTTCACGTTTTTAGAAAATTGAGATCTAAAGAAGGTTGTCTTAGTGTTTTGTGAGAGGTGGCGAATTAGTCAGTTTTATTGATAGGAAGAGCAGTGATAAGGCGATTTGGTTATTTGCCAATACATTGTCTGACTTAGTCTATGCTTAGTTTCTTAAATAGATGATGGCAAGAAATACAATGTGATGAAGATGTAAAAAAAAGATAATGGTTCTGATAGGATTTTCATTTATGTCACATTATTCCCAAAGTATCTGGAGAACTCTTCTGCTTAGACCACTTTGGAACCAGAGCAGTACTCCAGCAGCAGCTCTTGGTAATCAGCATCGGAAGCATGTACTGAAAGAAATGAACATGCTGCACAGTGCTAATCAGCTGGGAATCTGATGACTGGAAACTCTTTTAGGAATCAAGCAGTTTTGCTATTACGGCATCTTCAGTTTTAAAAAGTTCTTAACTGATTGGGATGGAATAAGGTCCTCTTTTATTTCTCTCTGCTTTTGTTGAGTTAGTAGTTATGCATTTCTATGTTTCATATGCCACATATGCGCAGTCATTTAAACAAAAATTTAAAAAATCTTTTATCTTCCATACTTAAGAAGAGAAAGTGGAATTTTGTGTTTACCTCTCTCTGTATGCATGTGCATTCAAAAGCATCTTGTTTTCCTCCAGTTATTGGCATACATTGTTGATGTTGTTAAGTCTTCATTTATCTGCTTCAATTTCATTTCCTGAAGAGCCTAGACTTATAATACAATGAAGTACAACTTCTGAGAGGATTAAGTCTCATTCAGATTGTGTTTTGATAGTGTCTGTATTTCAGTCACTTCTGACCCAATCTTTCTTGACTATTTCTTGTTTGTTTATGTGGTTCGGTAACTCACATACTGTAATTCATGGCTACAGAGAGAAGGTGACTAGAGTTTTATATAAATGTACATTAGTTCAGTGAAGGGTTTTGGCTATTAGTATAGGCTCTCTTAATTGGCATTTGAGGAGGGGCCACCATAATGATGCAGAACTGGTGACACATGCTGACGCAGCCTTCCAGCTGTGAGGCGGTGGCTTTTTGTGACAATACAAACTTTTATCATGGTGGATAGCCTTATTCTTCTTTTCAAGCTGGAGTAGTTCAACTTGCAATGAATTTTTGAGGTTTTGTTCTTGCCTTCCAACAAGGAGAAATCTTTCTGCTTTAATCAAGTGACTCCATCAAGTCCAAGGTCCATGCATGCACTCAGGTCAAGATGCAGCTTCTTTGAAGAACTGCTAAAATTATAGCACTTTCAAATGTTGGTGGAAGCTTGCATACTAGGGAGACACTGCATTGAAAGAATAGAGAAGAGAAAATTAGTTTGTGGGATGGGCTACCTCGTAGAGTACTCTGACCAGCAAAGTCCTTTTCATGAGCAAAACTTAAGTCAATGCTGTGATTCATTTGATTTACAATTTATGGTTTGTATGAGTTAAGAATTCTGTGATCCTGGCCCTTAGAGCCTCACAAGGTCCTCTTATTCCTGTTAGCTAACTGTATTTCTTCATACATCCCACAGACATTCCAAACTGCTTAGCCTTGATTATTAGTCTAACCTACTGATGTTTGTCTTACTGATTTTTATATCCTGATACAAGCCTGTAATCTGTGAGAGCTATCAACCACCACTTATGACCTTCTTGTCCTTTAGAGAAAGGGATTTTTTTTGGTTATAAATAGCAGGCAGAACCTAATTTTACTTTTATCAGTTGTTGCTTATGGATCATGTAGTTTGTTACATTTCCTTGTATATATTTTTTTTGCGATATAATGTACTCCTTGTGCATTTCCCTGAAATAGTTTTATGACTGAAACCTTTTCTACAGTCCTGTTGGAGTTAGATAATGAATTTTATTGCTACTTCTTTTCCATTACATGTTAAGGTTGTGTTCCTCCCTTCCCTAGCAAGTCGTATGTGCACTGTGATTTGTGCAGTACTTCTATGTAACCTATACTGAGTTCCTAGCAAAGTGTTTTCAGATAGCTACTAATCAAGTAGTAAATTGCCTATTAGGAAAAATTTCTCCACTGAAAGGGGTATTAAGCACTGGAACAGGGAAGTGGTAGAGTCACCATCCCTGGGGATATTAAAAAGATGTGTAGACGGGGCACTTAGGAACATGGCTTAGGGATGGACCTTGCATTGCTAGGTTAATGGTTGGACTCGATGATCTTACAGGTCTCTTTCAACCTAAATGATTCTAGGATTGTAAGCTGTCATGAAAGGTACAAGTTACAGTGAATTATCATTTCTGCAAAGGTTGTGTTTTGTCATCTTGGTGTTTTTTTGAACATGTCACATCTCAAGACACTGAACCTTTGGACTCTACTGCATTATGCAATAGTCCTCTTGTCTGCAGTGTGTGTGACTAAAATGAGTTAACAAGGTCTTACCTTTGTACTAACAAGGATTTTCTGTATCTGCTTATATTCACTTAGGCAGTACTTCTCTTGGGTTTCACGTGCAGTGTCTTATCCCTCTCCCTCTCCTCTCCCTCTCTTCTCCTAAAGTTTCTCTTAAATTCTGCAGAGCATAGCTACAGTATGTGTGTGATATACCTGGAAGATAATTTTGAGTATTAAGGACTCATGTAACTAAACTTGCATTTTCTCTCCTATTATGACCTTTTTTTTGTAAACAGTGTAAAGTGGTTTTTTAGTTGAAGGTAGTTTCTCTGAAATGTTTATCATTATTCACATAAAACTCATCTATATAGGATACATGAGTTAAAACAAATATGCATAACTCCTTTGTTTAGTGAATTTGAACATTGATATGGAAATAGCAAAAATCTTTAAACAGGTTGTCTACTTCCTAACAAGCTTTTTTTGTAACTTTCATGAGTTTTCCTTGATGGGTCTTGAACAAGTACAGTTTATGCAATGGTTTAGTTTTCTCTGCTGTAGATTAAGAAAAGTGAAAATACTAGTTTGTTTCTCCTGAGAAAGTTTTATGCTGTACCATTAAACCTCTGTATCATGCATACCAATTCTCTATTTTTTCAGAAAAGCTTGTTTAACAGAACAAAACAACAAAGCAAAACCTAGAATAAATGCAAGGAATGTTTCTAACCTGGTGGTTATCCGAGTTTGATGTTGTTTATTCATTCTATACCAAGACATTGTAGTGTGATTGTGCTCAATGCTGAATGAAGCTGTTTGCATGGCCTAAGTGTAGGATGAAAGTCCCACACTGTTTCAATGCACTGTAGTGTGAAGGCTATTTCTGCCTAAAAGAAATGCTTCCAGCAGTAATGCCTCTAAAATATTACTCCAAGTAACATGAACCATGAAGCAGTTTTCTCTTCCTGATGTTGGCTTGAATTACGCATTTCTGTCTGGATGTAATTAAATCTTGCTGGTTTTAATAATTAAAATAGCAATAAATACAGAAAGCATAGGATCTGCCTAGAAGTATCCAGCGAACAGTGGCAATCAGATCTTTGTTATCTTTAGATTCTCAGGGTGAGTTTTCTTTCTGTCTTGCTTTTGGTAGGAATTGTACATTAAAATGGAGCCCCTTTTCCTAGAAATAATATAGAGTATTTTCTTGCTATCTTATTTTGCTTGTTTGTTAGCCTGATTTTGAAATTTGTGAGCCACCTGGCAAAAGAGCTTTCTACCTGAAAAACAAAAAAAAAAGAGAAACTGAGCAGACAGATGTATTTCATGCCTAGGAAAAACCTGAAATATTCTTAACACAGAAACTTTCACACCTGTTTGGCAAACTCCTGTAGTAAAATTGAAGGAGCTTGACAACAGTGTTCTCTTTGGGGTACTAACACATCGTATGTGAATACAGCCTTTCTGACCTATGTCACACACGCTCGAGTGCGTATCATGGCTAGGCTTTGCGAACACTTGGTACAAGCGCGCTGATGGCTAAAAAGGCCAAT
>NW_009736664.1:0-15944 GCF_000703405.1 Apaloderma vittatum | reverse complement strand
CTACTCTTTCCATACCTCAGTCCCTTACCTGTGTCTTCATACAGTAGAAAGTAAAGGGATGGGTTGTGGCTCAGCTGGTGCTGATTTCTCAGGTCCACTCCCAAGGCTTGTAGGATTTCGGTAAAACATTGTGGTGTACCCTCTGGTTTATGGGTACAGCTTATCCACACAGCACTGATTGGGCTCTGCTGGTGTTCTTGGACTTGAAGAGGGAAGATGTCATTGATCACAGTGCTAAAATAAACTGCCCTCCCCCAGGCAAAGCAATATGAGTTTGTAAATGCCAGCATTTTATACACAAAATGAACGGCACTGGTTAAGGAAGGCAGCTGCCTAGGTTAGCTGTGCAAGATCTGAAAATGGCAAGTCTTTAAAAGCAAAGAGCCAGAAGTCATTTATATTAAAACAAACTCTGTCATGAGTCATTTGACTTCTTTTTCTCTTACACGCACAGTTTATGTCTCAGGCCTTCTAAGGCCTGAGTAACATCTGATACTCTTTAGGCTGAGCCGGCTCTAATAGAAGTAGGATCCTGCTTCTAGATACAGTGCACTACTGAGAACTGTATTTAATTTGAGTCTTGTGTTTGCAGGCTGCAACTACTACTTATCATTTTTATGGTAATAGAAGAAGATGGTTTGTCTGTGATTTGGTCCCAGCCATGCTGTTGAACAGGTCTGTGTCCTCAGCAGCAGAGAACAAGTGGCCTGAAAGGGGCTTTTACCTTATTGCCTCATTCATTCTTCTCATGTGGCTTCAGTCATGCCGGTGAGCAGGCACGAGCGGGGATGCAGGTCCCTCTCCATCCTTCCCAACCACTACCTTGCTTCGCATTTCTCACACAGTTTGCATAAGAGCTACATGTGATTTTTTTCTTCCTTTCTACTCTAAAAGAGCCAACACCGAAGCACTGTCTGACAAGTGCAACTTTGCCTTTTTTTTCCATTTTTCTTCTTTTGGTCCTCTCCTTTTCCTTCATCTGCCCCCTTCTGCTCCCAGACTTTTATTTAAATATTTTTACCAGCTGCATCAGGTGTGAAAACAGCTAATTGCAGCTAGGAAATACAGAAGATGTATGAACTCTTCAGTCTTGTTCATGCTTGTGTCGAGTCCTATAAAGACCTGAAAGGAGAAAGTGTAACACAGGCAAAGATCAGAAAAGCTTTGACCCACTCCAAAGCTGAGGGGGAAAGTGTTCAAACCCCCCAGCCGGCTTCCCTGGGCGAGGACAAGCCTCAGGACCCCTTGCTGAAGTGACTGAGCCTTAATTAAGCAGCATGACTCTTGTTCCCCCTAGCGGCTAATTACACAGGCTCTGTTTGACACGAGCGTTTCATTTAGCTGCCTTTGAACTTCCCTGCCTGATTTTCTTCCCATCCAAAGTTTTTGCAATGTTCTGTAACTTTCTCAGCTTGTCTGTAGGATGGCATTTGCAATCCTTTTGATTGTGACTTGGGACAGCAGGAAAACGTGCAATGGATAGATTCTACCTTCTGTCTGCAACACAGCAATAGGATTTGGGATTGGAGAGGTTTTTGCACATATTTCACCCATGCTTGCTGTACTTCTTCAGCATTAGCAGTAGAGGTTAAGGAAAAAAAGGGCTTTTCTTTGTTTATCAGCATCCCTGTTCCTATTGTAACTCCTCAAGTACGAACAGATACCAATATCCAGAAAAGTGAGACACCTCAAGTCAGCAGGCTTGTTTAATGTCCTTGAGATAAGAACTGAATTGCCTGGCTTTACAGATCAAACAAATACCATGTAAAATGGAGTGTGGTATTTCTTAGTGACAGAGGCAAAACAAAAGCTGTATTTGCCAACGTAGTTGTTATTAGCAGCCCGGTAATGGGAGATAATGGGTGACACTGTCAGCAGCAGTACAAATCTTAACATGAAGTACTACTGCACTATCAAGTTTTTCTGAGTTTACTTCAATATAAATACAAGTAGACTTTTACAATGAGAAAACAATGTCTGTTACCTAATTCAGGAGTCAGAGTACATGGGTTTTATTCCCAGCTTCACCCTTGACTTTCTGTGGCTGTGGGCAAGTTCTTTAACTTTGTTCTTCATCCAGCTGGTTTGTGAAGCAGATCTAGTGATGTTTAGTACCTCGGAGACAGGTTTTATATTAAAGGCGATAGAATGAAAAGTGTGAAGAAAATCTATGATGATGCTGATAACGTTGATCTGGTTGATTAAAATACGAATGGAAAGGCCAATAGACTGACAATTCAGTTGCACATAATTAGAGCATCCTTTGACTTCTGAATGGGAAGACAAAATCTCACTTTAGAACTACAACCAGTTTATTAAGTGTGGTAGTTTTCATTGCTATGGATGTGCTATGAAAGATATGTAGTATGGCATGACTACAACAACTCTGAAGTTATATCAATTTTTTTGTATTTACAGTGTTCATGACTTTTAAAGGTTGTGCAATACATTTACAGCGAAATATACTTTATATGCTGAAATCTTGTTTTTAGAAAAAATTTGGGCAGGAATGGGAGACCACATCCTTTAAAGCATAAGGACACTCATGGTTTGTATTGGCAATTTCTTAGGAACAAGGAAGGTGAATTCAGCATCAGCATTTTCATTCACAGGCTTTTATAGCTTTAGATACCTAATGCCGTACCTAACACCTGAGAGAGAGAGACTGGGTGCTCTTTTTGCTCAGGTGTGAAGCCTTCTACGCTGCAGTTGAAGACATTTGCTGGAGACTTCTGAAAAGCAGATGTTATCCTTCTCTGCAGTGGGATCAGGATTAGCAGAAACAACAGATGCATCTTGCATTGCTGAGCATTTTTTGATTCGCATCTGAAACTGGTTTGTGACAGGTCGGTAACTCAATGAATGTAATGTAAAACATTCAACAGGATAAGACCTCGTTTACAACTGTATCCTTTTTCTTGCATGTCTGGGTTGTATTTTTTTTAATTAAGTTACTGAGTTGTAGAATGGCTCACATTCCTTCTATTCCTGTAAAAAAGAAATGATTGACAACTTTTCAGTTGCAAATGGTCCCATCTTTTGTTGAAAGAGGAGGCAAAATGGGATCCTGACATATTATATGGAGAGAAAACATTGTTGAGCTCGAGAAAACGGCTTCTTATCAAGCAGTTTAGCAAGATCTGATATTGATTCAGTCTGATTTTATACAGATCTTCACGAATTACTTCAATATCAATAACCAAGCCAGAGCAAAACAATGGGTAAGTACATTTAGAAAAGTTGTATAGTAAAATTAAGACTTTCAGAAGATAAAAGTAATTTAATCTCCCTATCTCCATTCTAGACTTGTCACAGCCAAAGAAATGCCTTTAAACGAAAACTAGCTTTTTTCTTATTTGCTGTATTAGGCAATTTCCAAAGTACAAAATTGCTGGTAATGGAAAGGCGAAACAAATCTGAGATTTTGAGCTAGTGGAGTATTATTCATGCAAGTAATTAGCTGGTACAAAAGGAGCATTCATCTTGAAATGACAGATAAGCGCTAAGGACAGGATTGCAAACTGTAAATATGTTAGCACTTTAAGCGAGAGCACAGCTTCAGCACTTGTTAGACTCATCAGCTGCTGTAAACAATATGGATCTTTGAAATGATCTCTGCTGAGATCTCAGCATATTAGGTAATGATATAGTTGTTCATTTTTGCTTCTTCTGTTTTGTTTTTTTTCCTTCAGAAAGTATTTTCTGCAAAGAATAGGCCTGTGATGCTGCCAGCACACACACTTATCTTTCTGCATGAGCAGACCCAGCGAGGGCTGCAGAGTCACTGTGGGGAGTAAAGAACAAGGCTGCAGAGCCGGGCTCTGCCTGTCCCGATTTATGCACGAGTGAGGAACAGTATGTGCAGCTGCAGCAGAACTTTCCTCTCATGGCTGTGCCTCTACCCAGGGCTGGGAAAGGCTCTTTGAGGTCATCCAGGCTCCGTTCACAGTTACGACGCTTCTTCAAGCATGATTTAAAAGGCAAGCTGTTCAGCTGGCGGTGGCAGTTTCTCTCGTGTAGCTGTGCAAAGGGTTAACAGTGACTGAGCTGTAACAATGGAGGGTTTCATGTTGTGAAAACTGCATACAATAGAAATTAATTTGACACCAATAAACCCACTTTGCAAAGGACACTGTAAAAAGCTTGCCTACCACGATAACTAGCGTACGGTCACTGACCTCACTGAGGTTCTGGTTGGTGACCTGCAAGTGAAAAGCTCCTTGAGCCATCTGAGTCTCTGCTGTTCATCTCTTCTCGCAGCCTGCTGGCTTTAAATAAAAGGACAGATCTTCAGCAGCAGGAGTGGCTCAGTTCTTAGGATCAGCTGAATCGTGAGGCACAAAGTGTTTTTTCTTCAGTTGTGTCCCACGTGTTAGATTTCCCGCTTAAGTGCTTGGTATTAATCTCGTGATGTTGTTGATTCTCAGGGAATATATGAGGAACTGAGGTGCAGAAGGCTTGCATGACTTGGCCAAGGTTAAAGTTCAGGAGCTGAAGTATTTGACTGCCCGCTTGACAGCCAGAGAAGAGCTTTACCCCGTAAGTGTTTCAGGAGCAGCGGGTTAGAAATTTCGCATTAAAATGAGTGAAAGGGGCAAGGTTTGCTTGGAAATAGGAACCATAAGGTGCAGCTCACTGGGTGCTTCTTAAAAATGGGAAATAGGATGGGACAGCAAAACAAGAATAGGAACGGTGATCAGGTGGATGTTTTAAGGTGGGAACATCCCTCTGGAGAGATCTGGTGCTGTGTGCCTTTCCCAGAGGTAAAAAGGAGAGCTTATAAACAAGCTCACCAGCCCTCACACCTAGCCAAAATGTGGAGGTGGGAAGGTGGAGACACTCTAGTGTGCTCTTCTCTGCAAGAAGCTTTAAAGATAACCCCTGGGGCGGGATGGTGCTGTGTTAGGTCTCAGGCTGCGAGCCAGCAAAACTCTGCTACCACTTGATGACTCACTCACAATCTAACTGCACTTTTAATTCTAACTGGTGTGTTTTCAGACAGAAGCAGCTATTGTTTTGTGCACAGCCAATTATAAAATGTGCTCTTTTTCTATTTGCCAAATGAATACAAACACTTTCTTAGAAGATCTCCTAAGGAAAAAGATGCCTCAGATACCTTTAAAAATTCCTGCCTGTGGCAGGTTTAGATTTGCTCATTAAAAGAGGTTATGTAATATTGGTTTAATCAAAGGCTCTTTTATGGCTCTGGGGCAGGTGGGGATTAATGACCCTTGGTTTTGGTTTTGTGTAGAAAAATGTCAGGCCTGACAGATTAGCTAGACTAGTGAGTTGACATTTACCAACAAGAATAGCTCTTCCCAATGAATTTGTGTGAGTCAGTGCCTACAGGTTTTCTGTGCGATAAATACACGGAGAGGTTGGGCATAGAAAGAGGCTCCTACTTACAGAAGAGTTTCAGTGCTAGAGAGCTGTATTCACCATTTCCCCCCAATGGTCTCCAAGAGATACAAGCCACCAAATTTTTAAGAGCAAGGAGAGCAGAAGACCTATTCCGATGTGACTATTACAGTTGCCTCCTATAAATCTCTCTGAATTCTGTGTCCTCAAGAATCCTACAGTTCAGTTTGAGATTCTCCCTTGTGGCAGGTAGAGCAACAGAGTAGGCATCCCATCCATCAGACCAGGCTTCCCAGGTACTGAAGGAAACAAGAGCTTTCTAAAGATTTGTGGCAATATTCTTCCAGCATTTAAAGTGCTTTTAAGGCACAGCACTTTTCTTAAAGGACAGCTTTTAAGGCAGAAGAGCAAATGAGAGCAGCAGCTTCTCATCCCTGGCTGATGCTGTTTTTCAGACCTAGAGAAGAAAGGGCCCCCATTTTTTAACGAAACAGGACAATATTATCAGCTGATCAGTGCGCCTTGCTTCAGCTCTCATCAGTTTAGTCACTTCTGGCCTCTAATTTGGGAAAGAAAAATACTTTCTGGAGCAGTGTGCTAGTAAAGCTTGCTAACACCTTGTCAAGGAAACCAAAAGCCTTCTGCTGTAGGCAGCTATCTTCTCTGTGCTGTGCTTTCCAAGGAGAACTGGCTGTGCAGACCAGTTCTAAACTCTTCACAATTTTCTCATTTCTCCAGGTTTTACTCTCTGCCCACCACACTTTGGATATCTATAAAATACCAATTTTCTCTTAAGTCTTATTTTTTTGCTCTTGTTGGAAATAAGATGCCTGTAAGGTTGCTAGAAAGGCTCTCTGCATATTTTAATGCAGTTTTACTCTCTGTTTTAACATCTCAACCGTCTACTAGTTTACAGTAGTGAAAGACTTTTCTTTGAAGGTCTCATTTTTTATGACCCCCCCGTCCAGTGTAATTTCCCAAATGCAGTCCAGATTGGGTAAAATGTAAGCATATTTCTGAGAGATAGTGTGGTTTTTTTATAGTAAACCACACATCAGATTAACTAGATAAAAAATAATCCCAAATCAAAACTCACAGCAGCGATTTCTCTCATTAACCTCAGATAGACACTGGAGCATGGCAAAGAATATATTTGGAAGATGAGGGGAAAAGGAAATCTCCTCAGACAGTGTTGGAAACAGGGAAAGAATAATTAGATGGAGAAGAGTGAAATGTTACAAATAGTTTTGTTTTCCTGACAGAGTAACCCTAAAGCAAAGTGTAGGCAGGAGTTGTTTTTATGACAAAATCCCAACTAGATAGCCTAAAAATGCTAAAACCCACCAAGTGGGGAAATGAACAGAGAGACCTGTGCAGATTAATTAGATCGAAAAAATGTTTTGACAGCATAAGTGAACATCTGGAAAGAATTGAGAGAACTCGATCCAGTTCCCCATGTGTAAATAATGCCTTAGCCATAGCTCATAAAGCAAATACAGATGCAAAAAAAAAGGTAAAAAAAAGCCCTCTTTCCTATCCCACTCCCCCCCAGTAAACCCCAATCCATTGCCAGATGGCAAATAAAAGTTTGAACTCAATGACTAAATGCAGGGAAAGCTGTATGTTCAGCATGAACGTGAAAAGAAATCAGCTGAATAAATCTGAGTTTTGCCCCTTAAAGGAAGTGGTGCAGTTCAACTAAATATTGTGTCAAGTACACAGCCGAGTGTCAGGATATCCTGTGCGGATGCTTGTTCTTCATCTTCTCTGTTTTACCTTCCCCTGTCTGAATGACTCCTTCTGCTTTCTGTCCATCTCTTTTCTTTTGTTGTGCAAGTTAGTGTGGAATCATGCACCTGCTCAAAGGTTTTACCATCTAAAAACGAGGGTAAAGGCATTAGGACAGATACAGCAAGCAGAGGCTAAGAAGGGAGCCAGAGAAGCAAAACAGCTTATTCCAGGCTGTGCAGAGCAGCAGCTTAGTTTACTCCATCACCAGCAGCAATGAGTAGGGAGAGGGCTGATGGGGCTCATAGTGCAGCTCCCTGCGTGGCGTCTGATGTGGGAATCTGCTCCCTTAACTCCCAGGTGAGTTGGCTTTCCATTAAACAGAGCTGCCTGTCAGCATAACATTTCCAAGCCTAAAAAGGGGGTTAAATCAATATATTTTCATGTGGTCTAAATGGACAAACCTTCTTAATCTATTGTAACAGCGATGCTGTGTGCAGTTAACAAACCTATTCCACCTCTAGAAGGGAGTGAGGGATATGTCCTGGCTGTGCCAGTCAGGAAACCTCCCCTTTGGAAATGAAGCTGCCAGCAGTGGCATCACCCACCACAGCGTGGAACGGGCAAGGAGGCAAAGTGGGCCCCAGCCTGGTGGACACGCTGGGCAGACTCTGAGCTGCTGTGATTGAGTCTTAGCAGAATCTGGACCAGCCGCGGTAAAGCTACCTTGGATCTTCATACAGACCTTTGGGTGGGCATACACTGTGTGAGTAAGCTACACAAGCTCACGTCAGGGTGAGTGTGGCTAAAGCGTGCCCCAGCTCTGGTGCAGACTGCTTAGATGTTGACCCCAGACTGTTGATTCATGGCACCCAGTGCCAGAAATCTGTGAAAATGAAACAGGAGCTGAACACTTGGGCACTTTCCATTGCCTGGGTAAACTGAAACCCCTGCTAAGCTGTCAAGGTGGCATCCAAGCAGCTTTGGGCTCTCAGAGGTGCCAGCAACGGAGCCCTTACAAAATGAACTGCTTAATTATTTGATGGTCAAAGGCAACTTGGAGGAGTGCAGAGTCAAATCTACAACAAACCAACCTATATTTAGTAGCAGTGTGGCTGGAGCTTAGACCCAAACATAGTTTCCAGCTGATAGATGATGTGGCAATCATAGCTGACCCTCATCACGTTCTAAATCTGGTCTGCAGAATAAGTAATTAATATCATCGCTAGCACGACAAACCACTCTTTACAGCAGCTGCATTGCCACTGCTGCTTCTCTGAGGGCTTTGTCTGTCGGCCGGCCAGCCTGGCTGAATCACACAGAATCGCCAGAGTTGGACGTGACCTCTAGAGATCATTTAGTCCAACCCTGCCGCTAAAGCAGGATTGCCTAAAACTCTGTGTGACACTGAGCTACAGTGGCCACAGCCTGTCTGACACTCAGTGGAGTCACTGAAGCAGAGTAAAATACTCTGGAGGTAGAAGTGGTACCGTGGCCTTATCTGCACTTGTCTCTACCCTTTTGTCATCTCCTCTCCATTTCTTCTTGTCTCTGACTAAAGGAAGAAAAGCCTGCTCCTACTGCCCCGGACAGGCCAAGCGATACGTACTTCAGCAAGGGGTGGAGGGCTGCCGGAGGGCTGGGAGCTCCCTGTACCACCCACGGGACAAAATGAGGCACAAACCAAGAGTTTACAAACTCTGCACACAAGCCAGACCAAACCTGTGGGAAAACAATGGGCACAGCCTATGTCAGAGAGAGGTAACTGAAAATTAAAAGAGTAAATAACATGTCCCAGATAACTTCAGGAATCTGTTGCAACCTTTCTGGATCTCAATTCAGTGCTTGAACCAAAAAACTACCTTGTCTCCATACCGAGGGTCCAGTTGGCCTCTGTCAGCTGAAGCTGGATGGTTTAAAGACAGAATAATGTTGGGCTTCTTCCAAGCTACCTGCCTGATTCCTCTCCACCATTGTTACAATCTTCAACAGAGAAATGCATAAAATAATTCCACTAAGGTGGGCCAGTGCTGTTATTAAACATATGGAGAGCGCGATGCTAAAGGCCAGAGACTTTTCCTGGAAGACAGACTTGAACTTAAGTCCTGAGCTGGTGGTGTGCTTGCTGGGTCTCCATCCTTCCATCCTCTTCTTCCTCCTTCTCTGTAGTCTCACAGACACAGACAGAAACACACTCTCTTTCTCCGAGGTTTGATATGAACACAGAAATCTATGTTAGAACAGAGCAAAAGGAAAATACAAGCTGTGTGAAATTTTCCACCTTTTCACTAAAGGAATGAAAGCCAAATTTTCACACTTTGGTCTTAGGTGTGAAATTTTTGCTCGGCTCTAATATTTATCCATAATGTGTTTTAAAACTTGGCTCACTCCATTCAGAATACCACAGAGAATTGAGTTACAGATTTTGGGCTTTGTGCGTGCTGCCAAGATCTGCCCCTATAACTCAAACAAATTTAAAGGGGGAAAAAAAGCCGCTAGAAAAATATTGTATATGGGCCATCACATGCTTTCTTCATGCAGTCATATACCACTAAAAAGTCATGTTCTGCTAGGGCTGCCGTACATAAATACATTCATCTAACTCCTGTAAGCATAGATAAGATGAATTTTGCATCTGCAGGTCATAGAGTAAACAATCCCAAAATAAAAGCCTGTATGAAAATAGCAGCCGTGCTTACAATTCTTAGAAAAGTATAAAAGTATTTCTTGAACATCAGCATTTCAAGAAATCTATTTATTCCCCTCAAATCCAAATTTATCTGTGACTAGACTTCTTAAAATGATCCTAGTTAGCATCTATTAGACTCAGCCTATGTGTGTGGAATAAAGATGAATGAGAGGGAGGTTCTTCACTGTTGAAGAAGAGGAAAAATTGTTCTATACAACATTATTTTTTATATTTGTTATTAGGACTCAGAAGTGTAAAGAAAGTTGGTCTGTTAGGTTTGGAAGTACTTGCACCTGCTGAATTCTGCAAATGAGAATGAATCAGGTAGGGAAGAATGTTACTACGTTTCAGTCTGTTGTGAATAGGGTGATCTGTAAATCACTTTCGTCTGATGTTGGATCTATGACAGTAAAGCTGTACAAAACCACCGGGGAGTTGAGGCTGACCTGAGTGGGAGTCTGGGTGATATTTTCGGGGTAACGAAGGAAAAATTTCAAAGGTCTGTGTGGTTCAGAAGTTGAGACTGACCTTCCATGCATACACTCCTGACATTCTCAGGAATATGTGAAGGAGCACATTTGCTGGTGCTGATGTGCGGATTTCTCACTACATTTGGCTGTCAAAACAGCAGAATTTGATCACTTGGCTTGTATTGGCACAATAAAACAGAGTATAATTTCCACCTTTTGCATAAGTACCAAGAAGAAGTTAATTAACTTCAGCTTGGGAAGAAGGAGAGTAAGCCATAAATTAGTTATAAGTTATGTTTCAGAACTGGTTTATAGCAGAGTTCTTTTTCTATCTTTCCCATCATTTATAGGCCGGTCTGTCTTGGTGCAACAGAACCATGGCTGTCACTCGACAAGCCATAAACCATCAGCATTCACAGAGAAACCTTTCTTAATCTGCATTCGAGTACCCCTTGTGATTCTCATATTTCCTAACGATGCCTCCTCCAAGTAGCTGGCACGCTGGTGCTGTAGCTGGACCGTGGTGCCCCCAGAATTTGGTGAGCTTTGCTGTATGCTCCTGTATATGCAGGCCAAATGCTTTCTGCCACTGAAATTGTAAAATTTTCATCATCATCATAGAATCGCCTAGGCTGGAAGGGACCTTAGAGATCATTTTAATCCAGCCTCCCTGTCACCAGGCATGCCACCTCTCGACTAGATCAGGCAACACATGGGGATGATACATCGTTGTTTTCAGTTAATAACTATGCTGGGTAAAAGTCCAGGCATTTCTTGGCATTATCAGATTGAGTAATTGAGGAGAACACAGCTGGGAAATTGAATTTGTCCTCATCCATTTAACTGTGGATACAACTTTTAAGATACCTAAATAAGGCAAAAGTCCAAGTTCTTAAGAGGATTGATGTTCCCAGCTCATTAATTTCAGTGAGGTTATGTTACTTAACTTCCTTACCTAAGGCTGACATCCCTAAAACTCATTTCTCGTTTGATTGTGTGCTTGTAAGAGCCTACCTCCCAATTAATTTTCAGTAATATTCAGCCACATAAGTCCTTGAGTTACTGCTGACAGTTGGACCTGGGGACTGTTCACAAGAGGGTAATAATCCTTGGCTCCCTCTGTATCGCAGGAGAGATGGGCTCCTCTTGTAGGATGAGCAGGATCATGCTGGGTGTTCTGAAGCCGCGTTTGCCAGGAGCCAGTTGTGTTGGGAATCAGGGCAGACTGGTCTCCCCATCTCAAGTTAGCCCTTCTACCCATGGCCAGTGGGCTTCGCACTCCAGGCTGACACACTTTTCCTGGCACCTCCTGGTGTGGCAGAGTTAGTTGCTGCACTGCGGCCACCCACGGCATTAAAAACCTTTTCCTTTCCATTATTGAAGGGACAGCAGTTGAATTTTCCAGTTTTTACATACTGTGTCAAAATAGGGTTTCCCTGGGAAATAGATGTTTCCCTGGGTTCCAAACAGAGTTTTCCCAGGTGATCCGCTGCCGTGGTGAGGCTGCCCTGGGGTCTTAAACTTCTCCTCTGACCCACATCGTGCTGAGGAGCAGAATTCAGGCACCAAATACCGAAGGAATGTGGGTGACTACTGACCTTCCCCGCTGGGTTACCCTTCTGGCAGCGAAATAGCACCTTGTTCTGAAATCTTGGTGGCTCTTAGAGAATTTGCTTCCCTGGGCCTGTGTTCCTTCTGTCCCGGGCAGGGTAACCCCATTTGACTAACTCTTTCCATGGTAAGCAGAGTGTTTACTGGCTTGTATCTGTCTCAGCTTTGACACTCTAACAAAAGGTTAGAAATCATGAATGCATCCCTTTATTTCTGCTCCACAGTGCCTCTCTTTTCTTCTGTGTAAACCCTTCACTTGCCTCTTGCCCAGCCTTTAGAAATGATGATCAAATGCGAACTTTCAGAGTTTATTTATAGCATAGCCTTTATGGAAAGAGAGAAAAGAAATGATTAAAAAGCAATTTTACAAAATATTTTGTTTTAAGAGAGAATTCATTGTGTTTTAATCACTGTATTCATTGTGCTGTCTAGACTGGCAAAGAAAGAAGATAGAGCGTCATTCAAATTAAGATTGTGAAATTCTTGGTGACTGGAATTATGGATTTGGATGTCAACCCTCAAACAAACTATTTCTGAACGGCAGTATTATCACTTTGCTATATTTAAGGCTTTGTTGGAGACAGAACAGTGCACAAGGTTGATCTGATTCAGTAATGCGATTCTAATGTTCCTTTGTTTCTGATTTCATTATAAATTCATATTTTCAATGTTCTGTCCCTCTTTGTCCCCAGAAAATTGTTGAAAAGACTCTCCTCTGGGAGTGAAGTTTTGTTTGAACTAACAATGACTAAACTGACTTTAAAAAACAAGAAAACACACAACTGAAATGCAAATGAAGAGAGGGAATTAATTTAGGATATTTTGAGCAATGTAAAATGAGTGAGTTGTTAAAAATTGCTGGCTGTGTATTTTTTAACATGTTATTCCACATTACTGTGGCAGTTGCTGTGAGTCTTTAATGCTGTGGATTCTCAAAGACCTATGAATTTTCAGTAGATTTAAAAATACAAAAGTATTTTAGCTGATAAACTGGAAAGACCGCTTTGGCATCTTTCTCCTTAGCTGAAGTTGGACCAGAAGAAGACAAGCAGCAGCCAGGCCCTGGCCACTTGTTTAGATCAGGCCTAGAGGAACCTGTTTTCCTTCAGGGACCTCTCTGCTGTCCTGCTTCCGGCCTCACGGGTGGCACCTTCTCCCACTGCCCAGTGGAAGATGGGGTCTCTGTGCCAGGACTTTGAGGTTTGGGGAGACCTCACAGGGAGTGTAGATGGTGTTCCTCAGCCCTGTGGACTCAGTTTGACCCTCCAAGTCCACTGTCTGTTCTCTCTTGGACCAGCCTGAGGAGACCTGGGGGTAGATGAGTAAAAGTGTTAAAATAAAACCTGTGTGAAGATGTGTTCACCTCAGAAGGCTGGCTTATTTCCCAAAGAAGCAGTAACGTGTTTTTCAGCACTGGAAGTCTTGAGAGGCCCCAGAGCAGAGCAGAACATGAGCATGTAGAGCGCTTTTATGGCAGAAGCAGAACACATCCCAGGAAGAGTGTCCTGTTTGTGTCCTGATCTCTTAGTGCTGCCCAGAACGGGACAGCAGCAGGGAGACCCACTGTCTGCACAGAGGGGGTGAGTGGCAAAATTTCTTTTTTTTTTTTTGCACCTGTGAGAAAATGTTAATTTCTCTGAGACATTTAGAGCCTTCAGACATCCTGAGTTTATTTTCATGTAGTATCTCCAGGGCACTTCAAAAGGAGGTGTAAAGCAGGAAGCTGAAAGCAAGGTGGCTTTCAAAGTGCTTTACCTTTGCCTTTTTCTGTAAGACACAACGATATCAGGAAAACCAGGGTTGATTGTAGCAGAGAGAATTGTCTTTGAGTTGTGGGGTTTTTTTCTTGCGTGCTTGTTCAGTTTTTTAGGGTAGCCTCTAAATCCAGCTGGCCGTGTAAGGGAGTTGTGCAAGACTATTCTAACCAGAAACAATGCTGGAGCTGGTATCACCTGCTAAAGAACCAGGAATAAATAAAATTCCCATTTGTCTTCCTGGGAAAGATATCAACCTTTCCATGCCAGTATTTTCATCTGGCTGGTGTGCAGAGTCTCTGTGTCAGCAGGCTCACATGTCCCACAGAAAAGAACACGCTATCGCACTGGAAAGTGTTATTTCAAGGGTGCTTCTTGGGGAATCAAAGTACAATCAACGACTGCACATATGAAAGAGCGTGGGCATATGAGTGCACAGAAATACTCCCTAGTTGACTGAAATCCTGACTGCACTATCACTGGCAGTGCTTTCTACTTTGGTAGAGCTACAGTTTCATCTAGTAATAACCCACTGAAGTTGACAAATTGTAAGTGTTCCATGTTCCAGTGGTATATTTGGACTGTGTTGATGCTGAAGGACAAAGCAAACATGCCCAGGACATGCCAGGTAATGCTGCAGGTTCAGCCAGCCTGGCGCAGGGGGCCATCCCCGGCGCTCAGTGCCTCGCAGAGCAGACGCTGCTGTGCCTACGAGAAGGGTCCCTGCTGCCTTTGCAGGGAGCCCACCTACATCCTGGCATTTAGGTCATGGTCCTATTTTTTTAACACATGGGAAATGAGAACTTGGAAGATGTAAAGTCTGCCCATTATCTTGCTTATCCTCAGAGCCTCCCTACCTGTCCTGGACCGGTGAGGCTGTGCTTAGAGTGCTCATCTCATTGTAAAGTTTCTAGATCTTTGGCTGTAGAATGCTGGGTTAGTGGAAAGCAAAGATTTTACTACAGCAGGTATTACAGCCTATAAAATCGAGCCATAGTAGTTAACTGGATGGCTTCCAGCAGCAGCACAAGCTGACTGTTCTCCAGGGCTTGTTCTGATGCTCTCCCAGTGCTGCGCTTTAGGCACTAATGTTAAAACAGATTTAGGGTCCTGCTTAGAAACGATGAACACTGATACAATTTAGTCAGGCACTGATTCTTGAATCTTGGTCTTTTAAAACTGTTCCATCTGAAAGCTATTGCTCTAATGCTCCTTATGAAATAACTTCCAGTGAAAATAGCTTGCGCCTGCTGCCTACACCCTTGCCTGAGGGCTTGATCCTCTTATTAACACCAGTGATTAGTGTCCTGTTCAGTGGGATTGTTCAGGAGACTCCACAGAAAATCAGAAACTCACCGAGATCAGGAAAGGAACCAAATTGTTCAGTTCTCTCCCTTCCCCGTGTGACTCTGTCCCGGAGACTCCTTCTGCTGGGAATTCTGCAAAATCCCTTCAACTAATTTGTTTTGGCCAAAAGCAGAGTAGGATCAAATTTTGTCTCTTACATCTTTATACAGGAATGGGAGGGCAACTCCGTAACAGAGCTTTGGAAGTTACCTTTAGCTTCTGGAGCACACACGAGTCCTCCCTTGCTGCAGGGAATCGATACTTTTAAGAATATGATTAAGGGATCTCACGTACAGTATCATTTTATTTGAGAAATCTTCCCTCCGGGGATGCAGTGTTTAACATTTGCTTTGGTTAGTGTAAATAATAAAAGATAAGTCTGTTCTGCTTCGGACTCCCAGGAAGAAAGAGGAACAGATTTTGGTTTACTGAGGGGTCTGCAGTACTTTGTTCTCATGACTACTCCATAATGGGATTGAACATATTTTATGCCATCTGGCCTGTTCAGCCGAAACAAAATACATCAGTAATGTTCTGATTGGTTTGAAAACATCTTGTTCTTGTCAAAAAGTATTTTAAATCAAAACAGGCCTTTCCAGTTTGTGTTTGTCTTTTACCAGGAGGCCATGGCGAAAATGGGGAAAATTGGGAAAGTCGTGCAGCCTAACCACGAGCATAAAAGGTAACCCTGACTTCTGTGTGCTCCTCTGCGAGCAGTTACTGAAAGTGAAGTTCAGGTCCGTCCCTTTACAGCCCTGCTTGAATGCGGTGGTATTTATGGCCCAGATTTTGGAAGGATTATGCGGCCGTCCAGCTCTGTAGCCTGGCTGACGGCTGCCGTTTGCTGCCCCTGCCCGTGCCCTTCCGCGGCAGCGCTCGGTCCCGACGCCCCCGGGAGGTTCAGGCAACCGGGGCTGCATTTCCCGAGGTGACGGCAGCTCCCGGGTGACCCACACCTCGAGTAATTCCACCTCCGCTTCGCCATCG
>NW_009736663.1:0-7782 GCF_000703405.1 Apaloderma vittatum | reverse complement strand
ACCCCTAACATTCTGTGATTCTGTGATAGTAATAACATCTGACAGCTCTCTCAGCACTCATGGGTGCATCCCGTCAGAGCCCCTGGATTTATAGAAGTTCAGTTTGGCTAAGTGGTGTCTAATCTGGTCCTCCTCTACTGAGGGAAAGTCTTCATATCTTTTCTCCTACCTCCAGCATCTGAGATTCATGAGAGACGGCTTTATCTGTGAAGATTGAAGTAAAGAAGGCATTCAATAACTCCTCCTTCTCTGTGACTTCTGCCACTAGGGCACCCACCTCTTTCATCAGTGGGCTCACATTTTCTCTAGTCCTTCTTCTGTTGATATACTGAAATAGACTCTTCTTGTTGTCTTTGATGCCGCTTGCCAGATTTAATTCCAGATGGGTTTAGCTTAACTAGCTTCCTTCCAAGACCTTTATTAGATCTTCTAATATTTCCAGACATAAATTCTTCTACGCTATACTTCTACAAGTAACTATAGAAATTACAGAGATCATTACATCCTTCTTCAGTAACTACAAAACAGGGTCATTTTTGTTTTATACCAACAAAATGCATCCAAGTAACTGAGCTGAAAGTGGTGGTGTCCTTCCAGGACACCTTCCAGGTGTGCATTCCCAGAAAATACACTGTGATAATCTTGCATCAATATCACAAAGCATCATTACTATTTAAATTAAACAAACATATTTTACCCTAAAATGCACACCATGGGTACCGAGGAAAGATTAAAATCTAAATATATAATACAGTCTCTACAAAATTTCCCATCTCGTTATTTGACGTAGATCTCCAAAAGAAGGAATTACCACCATCACTCCTGTGCTGTACTAAGGGGAAGTAGGTACAAGAAAAATTTCAAAGCACACCACATCTAAAGACCTCTTTGATTTCCTTGTCTTTTCTTAATGCAAGTTCTAATTATTTTAAAATACTAAGTGGCTTATTTAGATATATAATGCTAATTTTAGCAGCTATTCTAGTCACTGACTTTGAAAACTCCAGCCTGTGATTTAACCACACAGCATTTTTTCTTTCACACAGGCAGAGCCACATAATTGATACCTGGGTAGTAACAAGTCACAGGCTGGCAGGCATTAAAATGTGACTGGTTGCCTTTGAAAATTAGCAGGCAGACACCTGCTCTTTCTAATTGACTACCCACAACTAAAACCAAATCCCCTTCGTCATCAAATAAATGCATATATTTGTATTGCTCATGTGTATATGGATGGTTGGGAGGCTGAATACCTAACATGAGATAGCTAGAAGTTGTTAACAACAACCAATCCTAGAAAAGGAAATTAGAAAATGAAATAATTTGTTTGGATCTTAACAGACTGAAAAACGCAGGAGGAATTACCCACGGTGTTAGCATTCCCCATAAAAATGGCTTTTAAACTTTTCCAGTATTTTATTTGTGAAATAAAGATGCACACTGGTAGTCTTTTTCATAGTGAACATACCTTGTATTCTGCAGCAGTGGGCAACCAAAACCTGAGAGCTCACTGTAATTCTCAGTTCTGTGAAGCCGCTTGATCAGTGATGCTTGGGAAGAGTCAAAATTATGAGCCTCTGCAGTAGCTGAGAGTACTCTAAGCCAAAGAAAATAAATCAAACCAAAAGGGCACTAACAGATTAGCCCACAGCAGCCCTGTAAACTCTTCCATGCCCTGAAGGAAAGCTTGCCATAGCAGATAAGCAAAGCTCACATTCTGTATTGCTGGAAATACTTTGTGCCTCCTTATTAAAAAATTTGCACAGTTGGAGGTGAACTAATTGAGGTGGTGAAGACAGTAACACAGAAAGCACTTAAAATGTAATTAAGCCATGATCAGAAAAGGGACACATAAGGGAGAAAGCACTCAAAAGAGTGACTCCAGGGAAATACCAGTTTCAAGCAAAAATGAGAGCAACTGTGTACATTAAACCATGCTCAAAGACATTTACGTGTACTGCTAGAAGAATCTATGTGGATATCAATTCAAATACAAAGCCACAGCTAACCAGGAGAAAAAGAAATATGCCTTTGTTTTAGATAACCTTCATGTGCTTTAAATGCACACCACAGAGACAGGTGTTTTGACACCTATCCTGCACCTGAGCAGCTCTGAATCATGTTGGGGATCTGAGAACAAGAACACTGCAGGAGCATCACATGCATCAATTCTTTTTGGCTTTATTCTATAAAAACACACTTTAGCTCTACTGTTAGCTGTTCTGGAAGGACTGTAGCAGCAACCATCGCATATACTGAAAATCACATTTCACACATATAGGCACTACATTAGGGAGGGGGAAAACAAAACAAAACTAGTAAAACCATGTAACTACAAACTTCACATTTTTGACTTAACTAACTCATGTAACAAATTCCCTTTGTGACAAACTCTGCAGTCTAGAGAGTTAGTGATTCTCTACAGAATTTTCTGCCTATTTTTCCCTCAGGATTAACTATTTTACAGAAAAATAATGTATCAGAAAAAAACCCACAATCTAATATCCATTTACATAAGGAATTGTTTTCAGACCCCCCAAAAGGATATGCTTGAATGTCCTTTTGTAAAAATGTTTCTTCTAGAGACCTTAAAGCTCTTTTCCATTGCTTTTTCCTATTAAATTTGTTTCCTGCAAACCTCCCGTGTTCAGAATCTTCACAAGAAACAGTTTCCCCATCGGGTACAAGTCACATGTGGATTTTGCCTTTTTTCACATTATTTGCCATTTGGTATTGTCTCATTTCCCTACCAGCTGCTTCACCATTTCCTGAGCTGCACCATCTCATACTGTGCCTGATATTAGACACAGCAGTGACAGAGTAAATGGGAAATAAACAGCACAGCTGATCAGAACAACTGGCAAAGGATGTGAGCAGCACATCCAGAAGTAGTTCTGAGTGGAAAAAACCCACATTTGTTTGTAGGAGCTTAAATCCCTTCTCTTTAAAAACATAGCAAGATCCTTTCTGACCCTACTTTGATCTAATGGAGCTCTTACAAACCAGTTCAGTAAACACACGAAGAACTGAGCACTGCGTTAGGAGCAGACATTTTTTAATGACAGAGCTCCCAGTGGAGGGCAAGGTAGGGAAGGAAGAGCTTGGGCTCAGTGAATTTGAACATAAGGATAACGCAAAACCAAGCATGATGAAGTGTGAGCTGCCATGCAGCAATTAAGAAAGTGAACACAGGACAAAGAATCTTTTTCAGCAGGCTAATCAAAAGTACTTATTTGAATTGTCTTGCCAACAACACACACATTCAGAAGAGTATATATATTCCTCATCAGTGTTCCCACATTTCCCTGCTTTATTTCAATTCTAAATGAGGAATGTATAAAGAACAAAGTATGAATGGATAGACACCAGGACAAAAAATAAAACACTGAATGAAATGCAGCCTGTTGATGCACTGCTACCGAAAAACTTAAGAGATACTTGCTAGAAAATGTCGCAGATTGATATTTTCCTGTTTAATACAGTTGTCTTCTTGCTTAAACCAGTTTGCTCAAATTATAACAGGCAAATTTGTTAAGCCTGGTTAGGCTAATTTTTATGAAATAATGATACAAACACTGCAAAATTGTGTTGAATGTTGCCAAAGACACCAAGCCAGCTCACTTGCAAAGAAGTTGCTACTGAACCCTAACCACTTCAGACACTGACTTATCTCTTACCACTCTTATTGCAGCTAATTTTTCTTTAGCACTGTTATTCCTTTTAATAATAATATTTAGAGAAAGAAAACAGCCTTTACGTTACTTTTTAATTTTTTAGCAGGACTTATTAGCCATTAGAATATATTTTATGCATATCATTCTTCTAAATAGTTCATAAATTTGAACTGAAACAGAGCTACTTGCCAGCAACATTATTCCACTCAACTGGCCTAGACAAATTCATTACTGTAGCCAACTCAGGGCCTGAGAATTCTTTTAGGAACTACAATCCTTGAGAAAAACTTGAAAATACTGAAATACAATGTCTGAACACTTAATTCATCACAATAGATCTCTAAACTAGAGCACCAAGTTAAAGCAAAGCACTACCTTGTTTATGTCCACTGTGCTGTTACCTCATATTTAGGTGTAGGATTTAAGGCAGCACACAGAAAGATGAGTAGCAGGTGCCCCTCTTTTTCCTAAAACACTGAATAAAGGAAGAATTTTCTAACCTTCACCACGGTTATTTGATCCAAATCTGATACCACAGATGATGGAGCATTACTAAAGTGTGAGGAACCATAAGCTTCACGCTGCCAAAACAGTGACAGACAGAAATGATTGGTGGTGTGAGAACTTTGGTTTATTTGAGTGGAGCTGGTCAAGGGTAACAAGAATTATCTTGTTAAATGAATATTTATCACATGAGTGATTTCAAATAATAATACTTCACTGAAGAGTAAGAATAATGTTAGGGACAAGATGGCCAAGGTAGACATGTCTTACTTTGCACTGAGGTCTACTGCAGCCTTGTGACACACAGGTGGGTGTCTGGAATTCATCAACTGGAGAAACAGCCTGCAGCAGGCAGGCCTATCCCCTGTGTTAGTTTCCAAACACAAAGCTGAAAATTAGCTAAATACCTTTATAACCTGAAGGTATGCTCAGCCCCACACCACATAGGAGTTACATGTAGTAATTACATTACTCCATGTAATGTACTTACATATATCGCTGCTATTATTTCTGCAAGAAGTAAATAGTACTGAGGTATCCAATGGCATCCCTTCCCTGACTGGGAAACAAAACTGAAAGAAAATGCTTGCATGCCAAAGTCCTCAAATGTTTTTTAGAAAAGCAATGCAGGAAGCAGGCTAGACTATTTTGAAGGATCTTACATTTCATGGCCAAAAATAAGTTGAATACTTATATCGGGTAAGAGACTTGGGAACACAGAGAGAAGTCCAACAGGACAATGAAAGAAAAAAGAAACACTACCTATATCTTCTGGCTCCAAAACAGCATGGAGTGAAGCTATCACAACCCTTAACTGCAAACCAGCAGTATTTAAGTGTGTAAAAGTAACTAAACCTATCCTTTGGTAAAGGTAGTGGTGAAGGTGCACACAGCGTATCGTCAGCTGTGTGACCACTCTAGAGTCCTATGGAAGGCAAGGGTGACCCAGCCCATTGACCAGAGCTGACTGATGACTGTCCCTGTGGTAGCCACAGGAAGGAAGGCAAACTTTAATATTGGATAGTAGCACAAAAGTAGCGTAAGTGTAGAGAGGAGTCAAGAGATACTTTAAAAGCATGCATCAATGAGATCTCCAGCAGTCTAAGCCAGCAGCTAGGACATAAAGATGGACAAATAAGTCAGTGATAGGTTTTTCTTTTTTAATTGCCTGAAAGCAGATTTGTTCTGTAAGAACAGAATAAAAGCAAACTATGAGCATCCTTTTCCACGAACACCTAAACTCTACAGATCAGTAGCCAACAATTAATTGCAAACATTAAGTAATCACTACTACAATATCAGCTTAAAGTCATGTCACACATATAAATATAATTCTCACTGATACCAGGAAGAACTGTATCTCTAGAATCAACAACTCAATTAATCCTTTGAGAATCTGTCTGCAAAGCAAACCAACCAAATAAATCCTACAAATATTTCCTTTCCAAAACCACTAGGTTATGCACTTCTGACTAAACACTACTCAAGGTTATGTATTGACACATGCTACAATATGTAATTTGTAATGTACTCTTTTGTTGTTAAAGACAGAAAGATTATTTTCTGATTTACAGTAGTATGATTAGTGAAGTCAAAGGACTGACTGCATACAAAATTAGCATTAAAAACAGACTCGTGTTTTCTTATTTTAATCCATAAGCAGAAATATAAAACTAATTTTTGCCTGTATCCTCACAGAAAAAGTTACACAGGAAAGAAAGTCTTAATCCAAAGACCAAACTAAAATAGAAAACTGCATGTCAGATAGTTCCTCTTAAGACTAAAAAACCCAAACCCATAAAAAAATAATGCTTTAAATCATTAAAGATGTTAATCACTGGCAAATTAATTTTTAAGACGATCAATAATCCTCCCAAAATATCTTAGAAAATTCCTCAAACTAAGTTTAAATGCTGAGGAAGTAACAAAACCCACCAATCAGCATATCAAAATACTGCCTTGGTACAATGCATTCCTGAGTAAAGATGTCTAAGTCAGCATTTTTAGGTTTAGCTTTACCCATAGCAGTAGTATAGTGCAGAAAGTTTTGTACTATCTGGTTAGACGAAGGTTCTGCTTTGTCCTCTGTCACTGACACAAGTTAAGTGTGTTCTGACATGAAACTGTGTTGTGCTCAGTAAGATAATGCAAACAGATACTCCAGTAAATTTATTACTTTCTTGTTAGTTTTACTTTCTTTCACTAGAACTCAATAAATATTACTGAATATAGAACTGACTCAGAGAAGTTGGATAGAACAGGAAAAAGGAAAAAGGAAAAAGGAAAAAAGTAAAATAAAGAAAAGAAAAGAAAAGAAAAGAAAAAGAAAAGATAAAAGAAAAAGAAAAGAAATACATTTGAAGGAATCTTTTGGCAGTCATGATGGGAGGAGGAGTGCTGTCAATATATAGTACTGTGTGTTCACCAGAGGTAACAGACAAGACGGTCTTCCAAGATACACTCACACAAATGATGATTTATCCAATAAGAACAGGCAAATAATTTCCTTTTTTCCATTTGCAATTGCAATACATGGATTTTTTTCATACCCTGTTCTTCTCTTTGTGAATTCCGTACTTCCTTCCAGAGATCCAAAGATAAATGAATTTTGTAATCTGTCCCCTGTCCCCAAGTACAAAATGGGAAAAGAAACCACAGCAAGAGGAAATTACTAACACATTTTCCAAGCAGCACAGAGGAATACCTCTGGGGACAGCTATCACACATTTCTAATATTCATTTAGTTAAACTCTAGTAACTGACTCTGCTTGCAAAGAAAAGCCCCAAATTGGTCCAAAGATAGCATGCATGTGCAAATATTTCTGTGTTTCCTTTAAGAGTCTGCATCTCCACATGTATAATGAAATCTCAGGAAAGAAATTCTGGCTATTTTTCCAGACCAAACAGAGTAGAGTAAGATTGAACCTCTAACTAATGCAAGTAGAACTTGTACTATGTCCACACTACATGCATACCCTTCTGTATTTATATAGACATTTGTAGTAACGAATATGAAAATTCCCATAGAAATAACAAAAGGAAAACATTATTGAGAAATTTTAATTCCTGCCTCCAGCTGAACAGAATAACTAATTTTATGTAGGATTATACATAGTCCTTTCATTTCCACTGAAAATTATTAAGAAACCACCAACTTCCTTAATTCCTTTACTGGGAAGGATTGAAAGTATGTTCCAAAATTACATTACAGATGACCACACAATCGGTGTCCTGATATGGTTTTTACCAAAAAACATTGCAAAATTTTCTTGTCTTGATTACAGCAGCATAAAAAATTACAGAACTGTTTTTCTTCAATAGATGGTGAAATCGAGGTATCGGGCCAGCAGACATCGTCATTTCATTCAAGTGTTTCAAACACAATTGCATAGAGTGTAAATGTTTAAAACAATATTTGAAGTTGCTCTTTAGTCAGACTGTAAAATCTTTCATTGCTAAGAAAAGTGCACGCCTGTTTCCTAGGCCACAAAAAGATGTCCGGAAAAAAAGAAAACTACATCTTTTCTGCACTATTGTTGTTAATTGTGTTTCCAATTATCATGAATTTACCTCTATATCATATAATAAAAAAATTATAAATATA
>NW_009736662.1:0-15067 GCF_000703405.1 Apaloderma vittatum | reverse complement strand
TGGCTGCTGGCCAGGGTTAAACCACGACAGTAGGTTACAGTCAGACTATTGACCAACTATTTTTCCATTAAACAGTCATTTTTAATAGCTGTTTCCATTCTCTTTCTTTCAAATGAACAGTTTCTGGCATGGTACCCTTTTCCATTGAAAGTCTTCCACTTCTAACCAAGTTCCCGCTTCTTCTGTGTGCTCTTGTTCAGAGCCTCTGCTGAGAATACTTAAGTGCTGGTATCATCACCAGTAATACAGCCATTGCTACTGATTCTGGCTCTGCAGTGCACTAAATTTTTCAGAGTTTCAAGGCATTCAGGCTGTTACACTTAAGTGGTTTGCAAAGAATCAGGGGCACTTTGATACTGTACAAATAATCATTGCATGGTAACAGTCACTTTGTTCTGTTTCTCTATTCATTTATTCCTTTCCATGCATGGTATAGTCACTTTGCATCAAGCACTCTAGCAAAACTCCTGGGCGTTGAAACATTCAGTTTATAATATACTCATTGTCAGGCTTAAATACAGAAATATATGCCTAGGTTTTGTATGTGTATACCTGTATTGTCATATCTATAGACATAGACTATGTATTTGGTAAGAGTAGAGAGGGAAGCATATGACAGCAGTAACGGTGAGATGAAAATGCAGCTGTTGCTGATACAACCGAGCATAATGTACTCTAAGTTATGAGGCTAAGTTGCTCTGCTTGTGGTGGAGAACGTGTAACAAACAATATATTGTACGAAGGCGAAACCGTACAACAGTACAATGATACAACTCCTGTACAACAGTGGGGAGCCACTGTACTTACGACTGAATAAAACAGCCAGAAGGACTAATTACCTGGTAAATCAGTGCCTGTGCAAGAGCAAAATGAGCAGGGTTACAGAGAGAGAGAGGAAGCTCACACTCCTTTTGAGTTTCACTGGCCTTTTGAGTTTCACTGAGTCGTTTAGAAGTCTCTGTGACTCTACATATAAATAAAACCACATTTATTTGTTCATGCAAAGTCCAAGATGGTAGGTTAAAGAAAGTGAATGAAGCTGAAGGTCTCTTCCAACCACAGCTGTTCTATGATGATTCTATGATTATATAATTCTATGATTCTATTCTATGATTCTATTTTTTTTTCAGGTGCAGTCTGTGCATTGTTATCAGTAATGGATTGTAGACTCTGGTTTAGCTGACTCCATTTAAACTACCTGTTGTAATACTGAATTATAGAGAAGGAAAAAAGTATGCAGATTTATCATACCTTTTGAAAATATTATTTTAAATTATAATTGCTTGAATTATCTGAGAGCCCCATATGAGGCAAAAAGTTTAACTTAGGGACAATGAAATAAAATTGAGATATCTGCCTGTCAAGTCTCCTGAGGCATAATGGTTATTGATAGTGCAAAATGTGATGCTTTCAGATTCAGTCCCATAAAATCGATCTATATCTGGACATACCTAGCATAGGGGAGATGGAAAAAGGGACAGGATTCAAAAGAGGAATTTAGATCGTAGGATTTTAGAAGAGCAACACTCAACTGAGACAGACTTGTCAAGGGCAGTGAGCAGAGCTTTTACCGCTGTATTAGTAATAAAGGACTAAATGAGGACAATGTGGATCTGCTGCTAAACGGGATGAGTGAATTAATAACAGCAGATGGAGATCTGGCTGGATTGCTCTGTGCTGTCTTTGTCTCAGTCTTCACTGACTCACTGCTAGTGAAATCTAACTAATCTGGAAATTCAGAGTGCAGCTGATGTGAAAGGGTTTTCTACTGATAAGAAGCTCCTGCTTTCAGAAGAGATCACTCTTAGATGGTAGCTCATGCTTATGTCTTTAGGAGTGTTGTTTTGGTGGATTTTTGTTATAGAATTGTTGGCAGATCATAGGAATATCCAAATCCTTCAGAAATCAGCTCACGTGTCAAGGAGGTAAGGAAAAAGCTTGGATTGTTTGAATCTAGCATGATGCACTAAACAGATTATTAGCATTCAAAATACCTTAATTTCAGTGTTTATTCTAATGCTGGTGCCAACAGAAAGGTCACAGCAACAGAAACAGCTGGAATTAACTCACTGCTGTGCTGTGTGTTTGAGTTGTCCACCAAAATACACTTTCTTAAAGCATTTTCTTTTCCCCAATTTGAGTGCTTGGCATAGATTCTCTGTACAGTTATTAACACTGTTGTACTTCATGCTCAGCCTAATGAACTGCTCAGTAGACACTTATTTGTGTTATTCTTTGTGGGGTATGATAAGCAATGTACTTGCTGTTTTAATAAGTATCAAAGAGGTGTGTCTTCCAGACGGCAGTGACATGTGATATGTTTTCCAGATGCCTAACTGGATCCAATCTGAGGACCTACAATGCAAATTTGTCACAGGCGTGGCTGTGAAGTTACCTCAGTTTAGAGACATGTGGCTTTTGTTCTTTACTGAAGGTCACTGACTCAGTCTCATGTTTTCCTATCACAATGATTGCTGTTGTAAATACAAAGAATAAATAGACTCGTAGAACCTACTGTGTAAATCAAATACAAATTATTCAGCTTTCAGACATATGATAGATATATAGAGAGTTAAAAATACAGAAGTAGTGAGCTCTCAGAAAAGATTATGTTAAAAAGACATCATTTGCAGGGAAAAAAAAGCATTTTCAAGTGTAAGAAAAAATACTGGGAAAGAAGCACCAATATCACAGCATAAGGAAGAAACAGGAAAAAATGTTACTAATACATAGAAATGTGGAAATAGCAGAAGAGGAAAAGAGACTTTTGGAAGGAGCAAGGCTGCTGTGGGGAGTGCTGAAGACATTCACCTCATAAACGTGCATGGCTTTTTTCTAATTTCAGTGGCTTGCTGAGCTTGGTATTAGAAGGAAGACTTTTCATACTGAGTTTTCAACAGCAAAGAAAAACTATCTGTTCATATGAATAAGGCTTGGAGGAATTAATAGTCATATGAATAAGAATATGAATATTCATACTCATAGGAATGAGGCTTTTTTGTTTAAGTGTCGCTTAGATGTGGTGTCGGGTGATATGGTTTAGGGGTGAACTTGCAGTGTAGGGTCAATGGTTGGACTCGATGATCCCAAGGGTCTTTTCCAACCTGAATTGTTCTATGACTCTATGATTCTGTGATCAATAGCTCAGGAAGTTCTCTGGAAGGTGAATGCAGATCTTTTACAAGATGTGGGTCAACATCTGTTCTGGAACTTGAGATCTTGAAATCTGCTGTTAGACTCAAACATAGAAAAACACAGCAAAAAAAATACAGTATCTTTTTTTTTTTGCTGTGTCCTACAAATTTTCCATGGGTTGTTCAGTTTGTTTCACAGTGTTAAAAATTAAAAGAAGCCAACTCTTATGATAGTTAGGTAGCTTGCATAGGAGTCATTAATAAGTTATGCACCTTCCAGCCTAACTTGGTTGTGTGACACCTATTCAGCTGTAACTGTGACAAATTACTCGCACACAAAGGCTTTCCAGTCACTGGAAGTACAGACTGAAGTTAAAAATGTTTAGTTAAAAAAAAAACCAACTAAACTGACTACTTGGTCATTGCCAGATGTATTTTGTGAGGAAGGCTTTTTGCATGACAAGTCTAGTCTTGTTTGGTTTTCTGCTTATAGAGTGCTTTTCAGCACCTGCATTTCTGGGCAGATGCTAAAAAAAAAATAAAGTGTTTAACATTTTTTTTCCTTAAAATATTTAAACAAAATATGTTCAGGAAGTTGTCTCATTCTTTGCTGATGGTATTATTTGGCAGAGGATGTTATCTCCAAGGTCTAAACATTATCCTGTCTTTAGGTTTGATCTGAACTGTTATAAAAGAAGTAATGGTCAAAAATAGAGCAGCATCAGCACTGCGAACTAAAGAATTGTATACAAAGAATTGTATAACATGACCACCCAGTTGTTCAAGTCTTGAGGAGATCTGTAGTCTCACTTTTGGCTTCAAAATAATTTTTCCGTTGAAAATATCTGATACTTAATTTTGACTACTTCTTTTTATTATTGGTCAAGAAAACTTTAAATTTAGCTTTAGAGGCTGTAAAGCTGAATTATCTCTGAAAGAGAAAGCGCAGCATCATTCTAAAACCTACTGACCATGAATCAAATAAACAAGGATATCTCCTTTCTTCTGTCTTTGATGTGATTTACAAAGGTCTCCTGAAAACCTTTATATTGCTCTGAAGCTCAGAAAGTATATGAAAAAAATTTTTTCTACTAAGAAGGTTTATATTTCATTTAAGATCACTTTTTTCCACTTTTAAGAGCCTCTCCACTAGCTAAAGTTAGTTCCTATTTCATAGGTTTTACCATGTTATTAATCTTAGAGTAAAAAATAAAGATTATGCCCAGTATTACTTCTTCAGAACTACTGCTTTAACATTTTTCCTGTTAACTGTTGTGTCAACACCTTTGAAAAGGAAATATTTAGTGAAAAGGAGGTATTTAGTGAACTTTGCACTACCTGTCTGTTAGCTTTACTTAGCAAATTACTGTATGTGGCATAATTTTCCTTATTTATTTCTTAGAACAATGCTGATGTTTTGTTGTACTGACTAGCACTGCATGATGTGTTTACATGGTTTGGGTCAAAAGACGCTAAAAATAAAATATTGCAGTAATCTCAAAACTTAAGTAACTGCTGAGTGACAGTTTTGCGTGAAGAAGTTTTAAAAAGCAATGCCCAAATGTGTCTTAGTATTGTTGATTCTCACCTTTTTCTGATGTAATGGATACCACTATTTTGTTTTGGTTTTTTAAGCATTTGCCTTTTTCTCCCTGAGTTTTGGTTGACTGGATGAGATGTTGCAACCTTGTTTTGATAGTCATAAGTAAAAAAGTCTGTTTAAAATATTAAGTGCTAGATTATATATTCAAGAACAAGCTGGTCATGGAAGGGCATTTTTTTTTCTTTTCTTTTTTTCCTAAAATGTTGTGAATTTTTACGAAGAACACATACAGTCTTTTTTATTTAAACATCATGTATGATTTGAACTTTCTCTAGACTGTTGACCTTTCTTCTCCATCCATCTTAACCAAGTCCTGTACTTTTTACAACCTCAGCACATATTGGATGGTCCCAGGGTTAGAGAGATGGGCCAGCTGAAAACAGCAAAGCTGGTTTTGTCTTACCTCTCCACTGGAAAGGCTTCTCACACATGTCAAACCAGAAGAGCAGACTATGGAAGTAGTTGCCTAAAGCCACCTAGACTTCTTCTGAAAAAAAGCTACTGAAATGCTACTGAAATGCTGCTGTGTGTGTCCTGCTGAGAACTGGAAATCTGTGAGGAAAAAAAATATCTTTTTTTTTTTCGCAAGCTAGAGAGAGGTCTGATAAATCTTCTTGCATTAGTTCACTGCAAAAGGGAGCCACTGATCGAAGGAGTCAGCGTGGGCTTTGAACTGAAAAGAGTTATAAAACAGAGCAACTTGGGATCAGTGGAATCTTTAAATTGTAACTTCCTCAATGTTCGTACCCTGCTCGGTCCCCATGTGTTGCCAGGTCTAGTCGAGAGGTGGCGTCCCTGCCCAAAACAGGGAGGTGGGACTAGATGATCTCTAAGGTCCCTTCCAGCCTAGGCCATTCTATGATTCTATGACCTCTGGAAGAGGGAGAAAAAAATTAGAATTGCAGACTCAGAAGTATTTCTGAAATGTTAGCAAAGTAGATGCTTTGGTCTTAATATGCCAGTGCGTAATAGCAGTGATTCACACAGGGTTTTTTTTTGTTTTGTTTAAAAATCTCATAACAATATAAAAGAAATAAGTGCACAATATCAGGATAAACACCCTATTTAAAATGGGGAGGAAGGCACACCAAATATTAACATTTAAAAAAAAATCTTTGCCAGTGCACCAGATGTGCACCAAATCTCTTCCAGTGCACAGTAGTTTTTTTTCTTTTCCTTTCTGTTACATTACCATAGTTATCAAGTAATGCCGAAGGTTAGTATCTCATTCAAAGGCAAGCAAGACAGGATTCAAGTAATTCTGGGGAAAATTTTCAAGATAATGCATTTCAAAATTGTCTGATTTTTCAAATGCTTTTTGCAGTCTTTTATTTCATTATTTAAAGGATTTTCAAGCCAATGAACACTTTTAATGCTCAATTTGACTCCTTTTTCTGAAACTTTTGAAATATTTCTCCAGTGACAGTACACAGTGGAAGTAACTACATGTAAACTGTTCTACAATAACACTGTAAAACAACATATAAAATACCATTTTTTATTAGAAAGCAATGCAACATAGCTGTAACTAAGAAATACAAAACATAAAACTTGTATTTAAAAAGAAACAAAAAGAGACTAACTTTCTCAAGAAAGAGTATACCTTTGGGTGCCAAACTGTTTGTGGGGATTTCTCTAAAAAGCTCTTAGTTTCTTAAAGACATTCAATCCAATGTTCACTTGGTATCTTGCAGGACTCAGTCCTGGATGGCAAAGAAATGAAGTTAAAAATGATGAGCAGAGCAGAGTTCAGAGGAACTTGGCCAGATATTAATGATGCCGCTTAACAAGTAAAAGCAGAGAGGTGAACGACAGAAGAGAAAGGCCTGATCTACCTGCACAGAGCTGAGAATCCGTCTAAGATATCTACTTACATACATCCTGCTCATTTTGTAGCCATTGCTCGATGGGTCATGAGTGGGAACACAAGAAACCTGAGGCACTCTTGGTGCAGAGAAATATGTCTGGGGCTCACCCCCATCGGGCTCGCCGTGCGCAGATCTTTTTAAATAATGCATAGGTACTTTAAATAGGGATTTTTAATATAAAAAGTAATGAAACCCAGTTTCCAGTGAGAATATGGATGAAAAAGAAATGAACTCAAGTATTTAGAATTAAATATTTTGTCTGAGAGTCATATTCTTTTTTCTTAATACAAAGAAAGAAGAAATAAAAGACCCATTTAAACTTCTAGGCTGTAAAGCTGAAACGGAAACTTCAGTAAGTTTTAAAAAGATTGATTTTAAAAATCATGAATAAATGTAAATAAGGCCAAAGCTATAGTTATATAAAAAGTACTGAAAATCTATGCATAGATACAACTGAATTCTTGTTGAAATATTCAGATTGTGAAAAGTGTCATGTTTCTGATTTTACTTGTCTTAGGCAACTGTAATGGAATGAAAATATAATGACAAGGCTATCAATGAAGAAAGAGAGAATTTGTTTATGGAGAAAAAGGCCTATTCTCATACATGTATAATATTCATATCTATATATATATGTATCACATGACAAAGTTGTTCTGACTTTCAAGAGGTCTGAGGAACAATTCTGGTAGTGTGATAGAGGAACTGATGTAATTAAAGTTGCTGTTTTTACTTTTCATAGCTGTAGGGATACCTGCCTTGTCTGTGTAGTTCTCAGTGTGGCTTTTAGTGCCAAAATAAGTAATAAAATTAATGTCTTACTCAGAACAGTGCTGCTTAGAGTATTGTGCAGAAGAGCACTTCAAGGCAGATCCACCTTTTCATTTTGTCTCTCTCTTTCTTATACTTTTGAACATCACATCTCTGGTGGCATTTTGATTCCATTTGTAGCTCCTAAACTGCTTTTTCACAGTATCTACATGTGTGGGGCAGTGTGCCCAGTGATCCTGCTAGTAAACCTGTAGATGGTATGGTTTCTGCTCCAGCAGTAGCTATGCACCTTTACCATAGGTTCTGTGCGTGCTGGGGACTACACAGACACTACTCTAATTTAGCCACTGGTTTGGTATTATTGCTAATGCTCATGGAAGTGTATATACAGGAAGTGGGAATTGTATGAAAGATAAGAATGCTGTATATTTCGTGTCAGATCAAGGAGATTAAAGATGAATGGATTTCTGAGTACATCTTTTTTTTTCCTGTTAAGAGGCAAGAGTAAAAATATATATGCTTTGTCTTTTCGTGCCTGTTGCACATAAGTACTGCAATTTTAACTTTTTCTAGTAATGTGAGTGAATGGAAGCTTACTTTCTTACTTTGCTCTGTCAGCATAACTGTACTTGATGTTATATATATTCAGCACCAGATCATTAAGTGATTTTCCTGGATTAATAACACAATCTTATGCTATGCTTTTACTAGAGCATTCAGGGAAGAATTGATGTAAGAGGCCCAATGTTAGAAGGTCAAAGGAATGAGATAAAAAATAAGCTGATGAATGTGGAATTATTTAGTATACTTTGTTGTGTAAGAAATATGCTAAAGGCTGTAATCTTAAGTGCTTACTATTAAGTCAGAGTGGTCCTACTAAACAAAATCTCTGAAGCCAAACAAAAAGCCTGGAAGTTCAAGCTACATCAAAACGTGACATTTTTTTCCTAAGCATCTTAAAATAGTGAAATAAGTTCTAGATAAACTGATGTTCTAGGACAATTTTGCCAATATTAAGTGCTTTCAGTGTAATTTCTGAAATGGTTATTGTTCCAGGTTACTTTAGTGACGGTATTTGATATGTCAGATCTGTTACGTACACCATGAAATGTCTGTCTGTTCAAGTTGTTTATGAAGAACCAATGTCCGTGGCAAATCTTGTTACTCATATCTATGTTGAATTATATTTTAAATTTATGTATTTATTTGTTTGTTGTATTTACTATATTTATTTTTTTTAAAAAAAAAATATTTCCCTTGCCCAGCATTGTCTTCTTTTTTTTGACAATTTTTGGATATGCAAAAAGAAAAATGTCTTTTATAGGTTTGGAAGTCACTGCTATGAAATCACAAAAAAAAAATCCCCCCAAATCTATTAATTATTTTGATAATGTTCATGTCTAAGACTGTGTAGTGGTTGGGTACATTTTCCACTTGCATCATCTTTCCATTAAGGGACATGTTCATTCTGTGTGTAATGTACCAATAGTGGTGCATATTTTGCCAAAACTAGGGGAACTAAATTGCCCCTATAATGAAATTATCAGATAATTTTATATTGTGATACTGACTCTGTTACAACTGTCTGTCATTTATGACAGGGTTCACGTGCTGTCTGTTTTCGCTGTTAAGAAGTGTCTACCAGAATATTTTCCTTTAACATAATTATTCTTTTTTTTCCACATCTACTGTTTTCCACTAGGCTCATGATGCGTAGATACTAACATTTAGTCTTTTTAGAAAAAGTGCCAGCATAAAATCTTACCTCCTGCTATCTTCACTCAGCAGAACTTCAATAGTCATACATTGTTTGTCATTCCTAAGAAGCAGGAAGCAGGAAGGAGTCATCTTGTGTAGTTTGCTACCTTGCTGATAGCATTACATCATACACTTGAAACCTGCATTAATGCGTAATACTGAAGGATTTTCCTCTTCAAATGTATTGTTAAGCCACTGAGGCCTTTTGTGCCTCCAGTTCAAATTCCAGCACAGACAGAAAAGTAGAGTTCTCTTCAGAGCTGTTGAAATAGCACCTTCTTGGCTTTTTAACTCTTTGTGGCACAATTAAAAATTGCTCAAATTCTGGATGATAGCTTTTCCCGCTGTTTGTTAGACATTGTTCCTGGTTTACTTTGTCCTGTTGCACTCTGAAGTTCACGTTGACAAGGCTGGCAATCAGTTGAAGTACTTGAAAGCATTAAACTGCTTTAGATCTGTTTTCAGTTCAAGTGGGATAAAACCTTTCTGTACCTTGTCCACAGTTAGCCCTCATCCTTTGGCACTCTTCTTATTAGCATTGTTGATATTGAAACTCGATGGATTTATCAGTTCAGATCTGGAATTGTCCTTTATTCATGTTATGTCTTCTCAGATACTGTCATGTCAATGACTTACAATGCTATTCTAAGTACATTTTTCTCTCTTCCATGGGAAAAATTCATCTTTCATTAACAGCACCTTTCTACAATGCTTTTTGTACCTGCTGGGGTTGCCTTAATATGTCTGTTATGCTTATACTAGCTGCTTTTAGGTCTGTGTCAGTATTTTTAACATCTTCAGTTTGTTGCCTTTGCCTTTCGGCAGTTTAGTTACTTCCTGTAGGAACTAGTGGATCTAGCCGTCTTATAGACTATGTATGCTAGACTAGTGTGTTTCTTTCATTATCTGTGTTGATTGTATATTTACTGTCCTCTTCAACCTTAATATTGTCATTCCCCTTATTGTACTTTCAATTTTTTTCAGATAAACATGATTTACTGTCATATTCTTACCTACTCATTTTCTTCTCCCTGTAAAGCTCCAGCCATGCCCAGACCTTTGTCTGCTACCAGAGCTTCATCTGTTTTCCATTTTTCCCTTACACTGAATAGCTGAGCTAAAGCAAATAAGGGAAATCTCCTTCTAATTTCCACTTGTATATCTTAATTTAAGACCCAGCTCATCAGCCATGCTAGCATTTGTCTCAGCTTGATTCACACTTCTTTGGGAAACATCCATAGAGCAGATACCCGTTTGATCATTAGCAGCCATTCTCATATTTTCCTATCCAATGCTGTAGTTTTCCTACAGCATTAATACTTGATTTTCATTATTTTGCTGTGACAAAGATTTCAGTGAAAATTGCTTAAGATTCCTTTTCTCTGAGATCTTGAGAGGCATCATCCATAGTAGGTTTCATGTGAGTGTTATGTTGTTAGCTTTGCTCATATGATGATGGTCAATGGGTTCTTCCTGACTCATGTGAGGGTGTTTTTCAGACTCCCACCCTCCCCTCATGGCCTTGTTTTTGTCAGAGAACACATCCTTCCTTCTTCTTGATGTGTTATTATGACAGACCCACTTATTCCTCCTCATAAGAGCAAGGCAAACCAAATTAGGCAGAGCAGAAGAATGATTCTTTTACCTTATTTTTATAGCCATCCTCCTCATCGTTTCATAATATCATTTTTCTTTCTAAATCTTAGGAGCTCATTCTTGTGTCACCACACACGCCTTGTCCTTTTGAGTTCTGTTTCCACGGGAGGGATTTGGGCAGGAATGTGTTAAAATATTGTCTGTCTGTAAATATTAGGAATGAAATGTTTCTAGTTGTTCTTCAAGAGAGAAAAAGGAAAGATTTCATTCATAACAGAGGCATTTGTATGAGTTGCATTCATTCATTCTACAGCCCCAATATGCTTGTGAACCCCATGACGTATTTATCTCATGATCTTCATTAGGAGCCACAGAAACCTTTTGTAGGGAATGAGTTGTTTTCCAAAGGAATAACTGAGGAGTTAAAAAAGATGTAAACCCCACATCTTTATCAGCTTTATTAAAAGCTTTGTAGAATACTGCAACTGCATTAGTGGCTGATTGATTAAGAAGACCTTATCTGAAGTTAAATATTTTTCCTTTATAGTCTTTCTTATTTTTACTTTTTATTTTGATTTTGATTTGATAATTTAGTTATTTTTATTTCTTCCACACTCAACAGGTGAACAAACAGCAGACATACCTTCTTCTGTAGCTAATTCTCCAGTATGGCAAACTGTAGAAGGCCAAGACCTTTATTTTGGCATTTATAAAAAGTATACATCATACTAAATTTAGTGGGAGATATGTTTATATATCTTAGCATTTTGGTGAAAACACAACCATAGGAGAACTATGATCATTGTGTGAAGTATTTTTAAGCTCAGAGATGTTTCCTTTGCCAATCCAAAACAATTAAACCAGAGTATTTCTTGTGGTGAGGCACACAGTGGAAAAATGCGAAGAGAGTGTAGCATTTATACTCCAGCATTGATGTCAGTGAAATTTTTGAAGGTGAAATTTCCTTTGATGATTTTTGTTGCAAATGATGTTTAAGTGTCTGTTTACATAAAAATTGTTCAGTTGCTGGTTTTTTTTTAGTTTTGACAGAAAGGAGTCACTGCTTTTTCAGTCTTTTTCCCATTCTTTTAACTTGCTTGTTGCATGTATTTGCATAGAGCTTGTAGCTACAACACCTAATAATTTCAAGACTCAGCAAGTGCAGCATGACATTATTCATTATGTTGGTGGCTGAAGATTTTCCAAACTTCACATCTCAAGAAAAATCTAGCATTTGATGACCCACTTGAGGTGCTGGTTTAGAGGGAGAACCACAGGTGATGTAGTATGAGCGAGATTGCAGAAGAAGGTATCAAAGTGGCTGGCCAAGTTATGTGAAATAAACTTCAGAAATAGTGCCCTCTGATTCCCAATCATCAGCAAAACTTTATTCCTTTGAGATACAGAGAATTTCTGCCATTTCATGCTTGGAATATTGCTTTGGGCTTGTTCTTCTGAAGTGTCATTTTTTTGTCATTTTTATCTGGTCGACTAGGCATAAAGTGCAAAAATCCAATTTTCAATGGATGAGAGTGCTGCTGTAGAAGTGGAAATTTATACCTGCTTCACTGGAGGAGTAAGGACTGAATTTTGTTGCTTTTACTGTGTGGAAGAAGCAGCACATAGGGAATGTTTGTTGTCGTAGTTTGGGGTCCTGTTTTTCAAGCTCCATACACAGTCTGGGGAGAGGGATGTCACTGAGGGTTTAGGGAATGACTTCATCTGTTGATGTGGCTGTCTCCCTCTGATGATGCTTAAGATTCTAAACAGCTGCACTTCGGGGAGATGAATCTCAGTCTCAGTGCTTAACTTAGTGGCTGCCCGTAAACACCCATATCTGCACTGGAGCGTGACAGCGCTGTGATTTCTGCTGTATGCTTCAAAACTACTTTTGGTGTAAAAATATTACTGCAAATCTGTCAGGACCCTGAGCTGGGAATGAATTCAACTTAACGTGAGCATTGCAAGGAGAAGGAGCCAAAGAAATGTCATGCTATTTACATACAGATGAGGAATTTTTTACCTGAGACTCAGTTGTTTTGTCATTTCCTTATATTTATTTACCTCATCCACGTTAGCAGCAAATCAACAAACCTAAAGATTGGCAAGATGTTTGTTCTTATACCATAAGAAGCGATTGCCATCTGCTTAACTAAGGTACCAGATCATAAAGTTTGGATCTTCTGTAAGATGCTGGTGAGAAAATGGCTGGAATACGTATGTGCACCTCTTTATCCACCAACAGGTATTAAGAGGATGGTCACACAGAACGGAAAGGGAAGAGGCAAAAGCTACAAATGTATAGATTGGCTAATTAATGAGTAATGGCAACATGACAGCCACCTAGAGAAACAAGAATGTTGTGAGTGCCTGGGAGATCCCAAAAATGTGGTTAAATTCTTTGCATTGATTCGGGTAAGACTATCTTGGTACTGCATGTAAAATGTGCCAAAGCGAATTTAACTGGATGTAACAAGATATAATTTAGTAAAGAGACAGTTTAGATCAATAACAAGACAACTACTTGACATTGAGATCTATATAATTATGGAACAGAAGGAGAAATTTTAAAAGCTTCATCCTTTAAGACATTTAAAGTTAGAGTAGGAAACATCAGGGAAAAAAATCTATTTTGACAGGAGATGTCTCCTTCACTTTCTTTTCTGAAGTACCCACAAGTATTGCTTTAATACTTGAGTGCTTCAAGATGGGCTAATAGGACTTTTATCTGTAATTTGTATGATTTTCTGATATCTTCAGTCCTCTGAGTAGCCTGAGTACCTTTGTGATACAGCCCACTGACAATGGGTTTTGTCTGGTTAAACAGTTCCTAAGTGAACCCTATCTTGGGAATGACAACAGTAGGTTTTTGTAATTCTATATTAGTGTATTTTCTTGATAACATTTATAGTATATGTGTGTTTTAATTTGTTGTCAGATTCTTTTTTGTAGGCATGTCAGTTTTGCGTTTACAAGCCCTGTCAAAACCAGTCACTTTCCTTTCCTCTTTCTTCTTTTCATATGTAGGGGTCTAGTACATGTAAGTTAGTAGTATTTAAATGTTGATCTGAACTACCACTTACTGAAAGGTAATAATTTACAATATTCCTGTCTTAGGAAGAAGTGAAATGTTCAGAGTTATCAGAGTGTTAGGTTAATGGTCGGACTTGATGATCTTAACAGTCTATGGGTACATGTAAGTTAGTAGTATTTAAATGTTGATCTGAACTACCACTTACTGAAAGGTAATAATTTACAATATTCCTGTCTTAGGAAGAAGTGAAATGTTCAGAGTTATCAGAGTGTTAGGTTAATGGTCGGACTTGATGATCTATGAGTCTATGGAGAAGTATGAGGAGGGACAGCTTTTGGTTTTTCCTCCTAATTTATAGAATTATAGAATGATTTGGGTTGGAAGGGACCTCAAAGATCATCTAGTTCCAGTGTCCTTGCCATGGCAGGGACATCTCGCACTAGATTGGGTTGCTCAACGCTCCATCCAGCCTGGCCTTGAACGGTTCCAGGGATGGAGAATCCCTGGAAGAAAATGAATGAATAAATAAATTTATATTCTGAGTCTATTTGGTATTACTGTGTTTTTATGCACCTCTGATGCCTTGCTTTGAAGATACTGACAACTGAAAAGGTAATTCTCATCTTCAGATAACATGAAGAAAACCAGAAAAAGACTTAGGGAGAACTTGGATGTAAGAGGGCTGATGATATAGAGGGAAGGCAATGGCAACATGAAGTGAGGGGCTTGGAAGTGGGATCACAAAGATTCTGGGGAAATTCCCCCTTGTCTTTAGGATACGTGCAAACAATCCAAACTGTGATCTGCGCTCACATCCAACCTCTTGTTCTTCACGTGTTAAACAAGTCTGTATTCCAGCCACTCTTGCTCCTTGGTCGCATGGTTGTCACAGTAGATTGTGCCTCTGTCTCTCTTCTTTTCAGCCCTGTTCAGTCTCTCTGTCCAACCCCTTCAGCCTTTGAAAGGGTGACAGCAGCTCTATTCTCCTTCTCAAAAATAGATAATGCCTCTTCTTCCTTGTTTCTTAAATCCAACCCAGATGAGTAGAATATTGCAAGAACTCTTTATACAGTAGTGAACCAGTATACTTTTTCAAATACTCTTAGAAAGATTAGGTTTATTGTGGTAGCATTAAAGCTCAGAAGAAAGGTGGAGAGAGCTCGGCAGTTTGTGTACTGAGTATAAACCATGTAGTTTAGAAAAATACAGATTGACAAAATTCAGCTTAGTAATTTTACTTTCTGCTTTTTTAAACAACCTTGAATTTGCTCCTCCTCTCCTGTCCTCTCCTGTCCTGTCCTGT
>NW_009736661.1:0-4823 GCF_000703405.1 Apaloderma vittatum | reverse complement strand
GGGGCCGGCCGGGTGAGGGAGGTCTCCCCGTGGCCGGTCTGGAAAGTTGAAGACATGGTCCCATGGTCAGCCCTTACTGACCCCCCGCCGTGAGCCGGGTGGTGGGAGTGCTGCACCCACGCGGCGTGGAAGCGCCGCAGCCAGCCTTGCCTCTTAAAAGATTAGGCTCTGTTAATTAAGGAAATATTTTAAGCTTAAAGGTCTCCTGAGAAGAAACACATTAACTCGCTCGTAAAGCGGGTAGAGAAACACTTGGCGATACAGGGCTGTTAGATCAGCGAGCACAAAGGGAAGGCGAGATCAGGCGGATGCTCAAGGCACTTGCTGGACAGCTGAGAATATCTTAAAGCGTGTTTTTCTGCCTTTATTCAGACTGAGTACTGGTTTACTTCGCAAAGAGTCGAAGTGTTCCCTTACAAAGAATCAATACAACAATAGATAATATTTATTGTGCTGAACCTATGCTCCGAGTTAAGCATCTGTGCAAATGCATCTGGGGTCGGCAGCTTCACTGTGCCCGTATTTGGGCGGAGTAAGATGATGAGAACGACATGCCTGCAAAAGGCGTGCATTCGAAGCTCTGAGACAAGTGTCGAAATCAAGTAATTGGTACCAAAGTAAAAAAGATGCTCTTTGCTAATTTAAGAGGAAACGCCACAAGAATGTAAAAGACAAAACATGGTCAGAAAGAGTTTAACAGTTTAAAAAATATAATTGCTGGAATAACACCCCATGCCAAAAGCAAATAATGATTGTAAATCCCTGAGACGTTCACCCACTTACTTATTCCATTTAAATGAGAAGTTACATGAATTGCAAAGCAATTAATGAATAAAAATAATGTGGTTTTTTTTCATCTCAGTCTAGGATATTGTGAAAGCATGTTTCAAACCCACAGCTAATTTCTTCAAAAATATAAAAATCCTCGTTTATTAATGTGATGTGATGTAAATGGGTTTTGTTATGTAGATGTGATAAAGGCAACAAATACTATTGAAAGTGACTGCAATACAGGTATATCCACAAATTGGTTCTGTGGGTGGACTGCTGCCTGAGATACAGTCCTGTATAGCACTCATTCAAAAATCTAAATTTATAAACACAATTAGCAATTAATGAATGGATATTTTCCCAGTAATGTTTTGCCCAGGCTTGCTGCATCTGTCTATAAAATGATGTGCTGGCTCTTGCAATAAACGATAAGCGTGTGTTTTAAGAAGGAAAATGAAAGGCTGATACTGCTTACTCAATTTTTAATCTATTTAATTATTTCTAAAGTAGGAATCTAAATTTGTAGAACTCTCCAGACTTTTCCATGTTACTTTTTTAGAATGTGCTGTTCTTTAACAGGCTCATTTTTAATATAACAGTGAAATAGAATTTCAATTTGGAATTTAATGTAAATGAATAGCATAAATTAGGTGAATATTACCGAGAACCTGGTGGCACTAAGATATTCTATATGGGAATCTGAGATAGTTTAAACACACTATCAGGAAAGCTTGTTGCCTGAAGACTTGCCTCTCCTTCATCAAAAGAATTCTAGAATGGGCAGTTGGACTGGTAAAAAATAATGCAGGTTGAGTGCAACTTTTATTGATGGCAGTGGGAGTCATCCCTACACATCTAAATGTAAAATTTATCTGCAGAAGGCAGGTGGAGTTAGTTTGCAATCCAATAATGTTTGCTTCTGCCTTTGACATTCTGCTTTTGCCTTAGACTCTGAACTCCAAAGCGGAAGAGCTCTCTATCCTGTATTTCTGACCACGGGTCTGATTCTGTCTTCAATTTCAGCAGTATAATAAAGAACACCTTCTCTGGAAACTAAGAAAGTGAATTGGGATAAGGTCTGTGAGATCAGTGTCAGGCCCCTACGGTGTTGGAGCAGCCTGGGGAAGGGGTTTAAGATCAGAGGACAAAGTAATTGCTAGCAAGTCCAGAATTGTTAAGAATTGACTTTCACACATTCACAGCTTGAAGAATTTGTCTTTTATATAAATTGATAAAAATAGGGTAAAGCTACACACAGTTGCTGTTGCTTTGTTATTGAGTTTGACAAGTGGTATATGTGCATCTATCACTTTGTTTTGTTACAATGTTAGAGCAGTGCATATAAATAAAGGGGATAAATAACCTTATTTACTATGGGCAAGAGTCACAGTATATTAAAAACCGTGACGCAGAGAAAGCTTTCGCCTCTCCTGAAAAAAAAGTTATATAACAGGTCTTCGTAGTCATCATTTAAACTGGCAGGGTACAGTAAACAAAGATCCTAAAAGCCTGGGCACAAGCTCATTCAACCTTTCCAAAATATATCCTTGGCTCATATGACTCCCCTGATGTAAACAGGATTTTTTTCCATTAGCTTTACGAAAGCTGAGTTTCACCCAAGTTATTGAAGTTTTGTTTCAGAACTATTCCGTTTTTGAACAAAAGAGGTGCTGTTAAACTTTAAACTGTTAAAGCAAGTAAGCCCCAGGTACGCACAGATTGCACATATCCCACTTCTCGCAATTTCCCAAGACAGTTTTCTGCCATTAGTCCTGGAGGGGATGTGTTAGGTCAGTTACTGCTCTCTTTCTGCAATCGCTCAGGCAGCTTGCAGGTGCTTGCCCTCTCTGTTTGGGGCAGGGAAGGAAAAAGCACGCTGCAGCCTGTTTTCTGTGGCACCTTGGGAGATGGTGAATCTCATAGCTCTTCAGCAGCACTGCCTCCAGGTAAGGATCCTCTGACTGGGTGTTCCCGTCCTGCCATACCCAGAGGGACCTGCAATTGTCACACATTACGCTTCTCATTCATGCTGACCTGCCTTTGTTTCTAATCATGAAGCAGGTTTTTTTTATGAGCTGGAGTTACTGTTGTTTGGCCTCTGTGCACCTCAGATGCATTTCGCTGTTGTAGTTGTTCAGATGCAGGTGTGGATTTAGGATAGGGGCATACGGAGCTCAATTAACAATTCTCCCTTAGGAGAGAGAGTGGCCTGATTTCTTTTTCTCCTGTCTTCTCACGGCAGGTGATTGGTAGAACTGCCTCCTCTCCAAAGTGAGCTGTTTCTTTGCCCTTCAGAAACATCCTGATGAAATCCTCCCCACCCTAGTGGTGTGGTGGTTTAAGTTTCATACGCCTGTGTACATTTGGCTGGGCTCACAGGGCTTGTGGCATCCTGGCTGACAGGTTACTGGTGTATGTGCAACGTGGTTGTAAGAATTCCTTTTGTTTGCACAGAACAGATGAGGAAAAAAATAAATGGAGTGAGTAACAAGGTGGAGACTTCAACATGAGCAGGACAGACAGCTCCCTTCTGTCCACTCTGGTGCTCCATCCCACTGACCTCAGTTAACATCCTCCAGTCCATGTTTCCGTGGTGTTGCATGAACATTATAGGCAGAGTTACACAGTTAAAGTCACAGATGTTGTAAGTCTTCATCCTTGACATTAATGAAATTGCAAAGCCTTTGCAAGAAAAAGACTGTAGCATCCTAAGAACACGGGCAGTAAAGTGTTCCTAAAGGCTGGTTGCTTTGATGAACTAGAATAATGTTCTCATCCACTTTTCTGCTTTTCTGTCTGTTTCCCCTCCTGTTATTTACTACTACCAGCAGCACTCATTGGGTGCTATGTGCTTTGACTCCTTTTCAACTTCTTATCAACTTCTTATCGATGGAAGCTGAGCATGCTAAAGTAATTTGTAACCTTTAGGTATTTTTTATTAAAAATCTGCCAGTGCAAAACTTCACTGGAATTCAAAGCCTGGCTATTCTGGATATGTAAATAACTGTCTAGAGATAGATGAGTTTTAGAGCAAATTTTAATACATGCAATTATTTAGAATTAATTTCTGCCTGTGCTCTGTGCAGTTGTGATACGTGGAAACATTATTGATGAGCTGCAGTGGGCTAGTCCTATAGTTGAAAAGGTTAACTGAAATAAACATACTTTTATGTAGCAGGTTTGTCAAAGTAAAAAAATATACTTGGTGTATCTGCTGAATCATCAAGACAGGAGAATGGCAAAAAAAAATAGTTTTGGAATGACAGCTTTCTCGATGTACGGTGGCATACTTCCTTCCAAAGAAGAAATACGTATTTGCTAGGATGGCATTATCAGCAGGGAGGCAAATACCTAAGCCCTCTCTGAAACCCTTCTATGCAGATGATAGCCCTCTCTGCCCGGCCTGCCCGCTGCAGCACATCTCCGCTCAGAGGCAGTCTGACCTGTGCAGAGAGAGGCCAGGGCAGCGTGCAAGGCCAGAATTAATCATCTCAGGCAAGGCAGGATGCAGCGCCACAGCAAATTGTGCACCTGCACGGATGAAGAGGGGCCTCTCCTGTTTTGCTGTCGGTTCCCTTTCTTTCACCTCCTGCTGACTGCTGGGGAGTTTTGATTTAGAGCCCCCTAAACTCGAAAAAGATCTAGAAGATCCTTCAGGCTGTCCTGGCCTCCATCTGACCAGCTGCCACCTTCATGCATTAGGGGTTTATCAGATGTAACTGAAAGGTCGAAAACAAATGTTCCTATATCATTTGATGGAAAAGATCTCAAAAATTCATCCTCGGTGCCTGCCCCCACTCCAAGGGTCACTAGTGTTGTCTGGCTACTAAACACAGGCACTTGCTGTTCAAGGGCAATGTTCAACATCCCCACAGGCAGAGAAGTGTCTCTCAGATCAGGAGCAGTTGAGGGGGGATTCATAGCCTGAGGTGGGACTGCAGCTTTGCAGGAGTTGTGTGCGCTGGTTTCACCTGGTTAGGAGCCACTGTAGAAAGGTAGTTTTCTGACAGGAATTACTTCATACTTTGAAAATGGGTCATCACTTTCCTGCT
>NW_009736660.1:0-2435 GCF_000703405.1 Apaloderma vittatum | reverse complement strand
CCCTCATCCAGGTCATTGATGAATATACTGACTAGCCCTGGCCCCAGCACTGACGCCTGAGGGACCCAGCACTGACACCTGAGGGACCCCACTAGACACAGGCCTCCAGCTGGACTCTGCCCCATTGACCACAACTCTCTGACTTCTTCCCTTCAACCAGTTAGCGACCCGCCTCACTACTTGGTCATCCAGACCACACTTCCTCAGTTTACCTATGAGGATGCTGTGGGAGATGGTGTCAAATGCCTTGCTGATATCCAGATAGAACACATCCACTGCATGGCCACCATCCATCCACCTGGATATGTCTTCATAAAAGGCTATCAGGTTGGTCAAACATGACTTGCCCTTGGCAAAGCCATGCTGACTGCTCCTAATAACCTTCTTATCCTTGATATGCCCAGAGACAGTGCCAAGGATAAGATGTTCCATATATCGTAAGCTGTGGAACACTGACTTTTATGCTTCCTTTAGCCAGAACTTCCCTCTGAGAAAATACAAATTGAAGGAAGCATATTGCATTGTGTATGGAGAACACTTAGAAGCTATGTATGACTTCAGGCTTTTGAAACGTTCTTTAGTGGCCTTGTTTCAGAAGGACAAGCATATCAGTAATTCCACTTGATTAGCTGTAACAACATTCTCAAAGTGATTAGAAAACATTCAGAAGTATATTCAAAACACTTAAGGATGGGATGCTGTGAGTGCCACCCATGCGTTGATAGTACAATGCACTCAGAACATAAAAAGATTGGGTTTGCAGATCCCCCTTACTCGAGACTTCCAGATATGATATTCTGAAGGAACACAAGGACTCTCAGTTCTGTGAAGAGAACGGCAGAACGACAGAAGCCTCCCAAATGATTTGAGGCCTAAAAGGGAAGTATTCAGAATTAGCAGGTCTTAAGCTGGAATGTGTCACCAATTCGTGTTATAGGAGATTCTTTTCTTACTATCATTAAAAAACCCAACCAAACAAAACCCCTCAAAACACAGACACACAAATCACAGCTCATCTTCACTTAGTAATTGTTATATTGGAAAGTATTTCGCCTCTAAATTTACAGAATTTAGGTACTCTCTGCCTACGGCATGTGATAGAGAATATTATGCTTTTCTTTTTTTTTTTTAGAGGAACTTGAAGGTTACTTGAATACTGAAACTCTTTAATTAAAGAGTTCAAATTTGAACTACTTTCTGAGAGCAAACTTGGGTGAATTAACCAGCGTCATTTGATAAACAAAAGTACCAGCAAGGGGGCAATATACATGCTTGAGACAAGCCAAATAATGACTGACTATGGCTAGTAGGGAGACCAATATTTCATAAATGCCTCTGACCGAACTCCTCCAGGTTGTCTGGGTTTTATTCAATGTTTATTCTGAAACAGCTATTTCCTAGTATTACAAGGGGAAACCTGCTTCAGTGTTTCCTTCACTTTCTGTCTTTGCACCATAATGAATACTAGTGTTTTGTTGGGTTTTGCCTGTAAAAAAGTCCAACTTACTGCCACGGAATACATTCTTGTTTAATGTGTTTTGTGAGAACCAGTGAAGAAACTTATCTTCTCAAGTGCGACGGAAAGTGAAAAACGGTTAACTAAAACCCATTTTAATGCTATGGCCAACCTGCATTTCCATCTTGAGTCCAAATTTTGCTCTTCAACAAAATGAATCACACACACAGAATCACAGAATGTCGGGGGTTGGAAGGGACCTCAAAAGATCATCTGGTCTAACCTCCCTGGATCACCCAAAGCAGGTCATGCAGGAACTCGTCCAGATAAAGGTCTCCCTCTTCTTTTCTCCAACCCAGTCATTATTAAATTCCCTTTCTCCTCAAGAACAAGTCAAGCTCATAGATAAGCTGATCAAGGAATAGATAAAGAGAAAATTTGAGGCAGTTCATGTGACTAAGATGAAAAGCCATTACCTTACCTACCCTATAGGAATTAGGTGCAGTTTTGCAGTTAACATGCAGAGGATATTTTTCCATTTTAAGCCCATTTTGGTTTTACAACGTAATTATGTACAGCCATTCCACTGAGATATTTAAACCAAAGGGGAGTGTAACCACTGAGAAAAAATTCTGAAGGGGATAAAAATTTCTATATCTTAACTGTTTCCCATTTCCATCCTTCGTTCCCTCTCACAGCATACATGCGTGTGGCCTTTTTGGGTTCTTGTAGGAAAAATCACCAAGGAAGAGAGGTTCATTGGTGCTCATTGCTGTAAATAATAAACTTTACAGCAAATGTTCCCCTAGCCCAGGCCTCATAGAATATTGCTGGGCCTACACTGCAAATGCTCAGCAGTTAGTTTGCTGCTGTGAGGATACCAGAAAAATCATCAGTGGAGCTTATGTTACTGCTGCTGAATGCCTGGGCAATTATTATAGCAGGGATCAGAATCAGAGAATGTTGGGGTTGGAAGGGA
>NW_009736659.1:0-35077 GCF_000703405.1 Apaloderma vittatum | reverse complement strand
AGAATCTCATATTTAGTTAAACAAAATAACAGAGCCTCCCCCCTAAATTCACCAATATTTGTCTTCCCTCTGAACTTGCAAAGAAAACCTAAAAATAAAAGCTCCAACGACTTATGTCTACACACAGAGAAAATCTGAATAACTGCACAATTATGGTCCATCATCCTGAGGGAAGGGGAAAGGCACTAACTTGATTTGTATCACATCTGAGAGTGGTACAGAACACTTCAACCACGCAAGCATCTGCTTTGTAAACACCATTTTCCTCTGCTGCTACGGAGAAGACAAATGAAAGGCCTTCATGTTACTGCTTCTAATCGTTCAGCCACACTTTTTCAAGTATTTTGAAACATGCCGCAAAGAGATAATGGATGGTTCAGAAGTCTGGCTGAGAAGTACAGCACTTCTCATTTTTATGGCACTGGTTCACACTCAGCTTGAAAATATCTAGTATTTAATGAACATTTAAGGGCTCACCCATGCATGTAAGTCTCAGTGACAGCTATGATGGCTGACAACCTCTGTAGTGACCACAAGCTATGTGAAATGCGACAACAGAACCACTTTTTCCACATTAAAGATGCCTCCTTTCCATTCAATACGATGAGCACAAAGGACTGATACACTGCTATTCTACACTTCCTTACTATGTCACTGGCAGCTTATTGCTGTATCAAAAGCAATCCTTACATATATGTATACATCACTGTGTATTCTATATTAAGGAAAAAAAATCAATTACACTTTGTTTCTGAAAACATGACTACAAAATTCCCAATACAAAGGCAGCTGGAATACATAAATAGAACACACACCACAAATAAGAGCATAGAAATATGTTCCTATAAATGAAACTACCTAAGTATGCTTCTTAAAATGTATTTTTTGCATACACATCAACATTCAGAGCAGATGTTCACACCAACTGTGTAATGAATACAACACATTTCTCTTCCTTCTCCCAAGCTAATCAATCCCATATAAACCTAAATCAGACTGGAGAAAGCTATCTCAGTATACAGTTCTCAATACTAGCCCAGAGGCAAGATGTTTTCTGTATAAAACCTCCTTCACTCCAAAACATTTTAACCTTCCTGATACCATTTTAGATTCACTGACAAAGCTTTGATATGTCATTTTAACAGACACGGAATTGAAGAAAACATTGCCTCTAACAATCTGTTGTCTCCCATATGCAAAATGGAGCTTCTGACTATTACATAATCCCATTGTAAACTACTTTCAGAAAATCCCGATCAACTGTTTCCAAGAAATTTAACTCCAGTACAAACAGAAACCATCACCAGCACAGACACAACAGGTAGTCACCATTCCCTACAACGGTGAACCCTAGAAAAACCCTTCACGTGAAACAATGACCATCTTAACCTAGTTTTCAGCTACTGCTTTTATTATTCTTAGCTCCCTCCTCCTGCTCACAGGAGGGAAATACTATTACTGCATGTAATAATGTATATAACAGCTCTAAGATTAAGATTTCCCCCCGCTGTGTGTGAACAAAAGGTTTAATTCCATTCAAGATTATTAGCTAAAGAGGTTTATTTAGCATTTTCTCAAAGTATGACAGTACCAATTCCCAGAAAACTATACCATGAAGAGCTAAACTGGCAGCATGAAACAACCAGAAGGGTTTAGGTTTCTAAAGCAATCTTTAAGAACATTTGTTCACGCATTAGAGGACTAAACAAGCTGGCAATTTTCAAGAAGGAAAAAAATGAAAATTCAAGACATTTCATACGACCAAGTAAGACCTATTTGTGAGTACTGAAAACGACAGCCTGGTGAGAGAGGACAAACTGAGGAGCTAGAGATGGCAGTCACTCCTGGTGTTAAGGTTAAGGCAGCACCACAGCCAAAAGAAGGAAAACACAAGAACAGAGCCTTCTGCAATCTTGCCGTACTGGAACTGAAATTACTTCAAAGAATTTTGCCTGCTCACCTCAAAAAATCAAGTACTACCAATACACAAGTCTGACGCAAATTTTTGTTAGAAACTAAAAACTACCATCCAGATTCTGAGCACTTAACCTTTCAGTTCAGTATAAAGTTCTTGACAGCGGACTGTCCCAGGTACTATAGACCAAAGTGTTAAACCAAAACAATCAAACAAGACCCACACAAAAATCCCCAGCAAGACTACCCCTTGAATTAAGCACCTGGGAAAAAAAAGTTCTTACTAATATTGGTTAACGAGCAACTAGCCCATGCTTAAGTTCACAAACTGTATCTACTATGAACTTTATATTTTATTAGGTTATATTAAAAAACCCACACCTTTTAACACAACTCTGCTAGGTTCCGGGCCTCAGTCTCTTGGGAACACATTGAACTCTCTGCATCGTTCATTATGTAGAACATCTCCCCAGTTCTTGATTTGTTAGCTTTTACTCAAGTCTTTGAACAGTCACAATAGTTCATGCTAGATACTACAAAGCAAAATTGCACCAAGTATCCAATGCCACATTTGAAGACCATTGCTTCCACAACGTGAAGTGAGCAGGAACTTCAAAATAAGGAGGATTACAAACCTTCATGTTTATTCATTAAGAATGAATACTTTTTTTGTACATTAGGAACAAGGATGTGTTTACAAAGCCATTTCTGTAAAGATCTCTTTGGGAAAGACCAATGAGAAACAACACATTACTGGCCTTTTTTACTGGTTTTATGACTGGAAGTTGCACAAAATCTTATCTGGTACATACATTTTCCGCTAGCCACAGAAAAAAAAAGAAAAGTATGTACAGAGTAAGGGGCAAGCTAACTTTGAATCTCTGTTCTCAGTGTTCATACATAAACATGCAAGAAACAAGAACTGGGTGGAAGAAAGGAAGAGAACTGCATTCAGCTGTTTTTCCTCTTCACCATATTGCTAAAGTTCTGTGCAGAAGTGACCATAAGATTCAAGTATCAGCAATCTCAAAGGGCGGAGACACACGTGATTGCATAGAGAAAAAAACTACTGTGGAAAATAAACAACCCTGGCTTCCAGTAGTACTTCCCAAGATCTGGAAGCTGGGAATTAAATCCAGTCCACCCTACAGAAATTCAGCAAGAAGAAACCCAGAAGTTTTTCTGTCATCTTGGTTCCTTGTGTCTCTACACAAATAAAAGCTACACAAAGATGCCCAAAGCCCTACAGACTTAAATTCAAATAGCAAACTTTTCAAATAGGAAAAGTTTGACTTATATAATACTAGATTTCATTTGTTTGGGTATTTCGTTAGGACTGTGAAAGATAGATGGTCCAAAGGTTAAAAAAAGTTCCAGGAATACATCTTAAATACAGTGACAGAAATTCAGTCCACAGTGATCTATTTTGATTATACTTCAGGTATTTTTTGTGTGCGTGATTAGTTTTCCACCTATTAGAAAAAGAAAAAAACAAAAGGCTTTTTTCTTTTTATATTTCAGTTCTGCAAAGAACTCAAACCACAGCATTTCCCCCTCTACATACAATCTTTGCCACTTCCAACCTATAAAGTTGGAGATAGGGGGACTACAATGTCTAGTACAATGTCCTCACCAGCGTCCCAGGACCACAAAGCCCCTTTATGCCTTTATGGTATAAATGCTAAAAACACTCTTTAGCATTTGGGACGACAGTGACATCTTAAAAAACCTCTTCAAAGCTGATACAAATGCACTTTGTACTTCCTATCCATCTTTGAGGGAAGAAAGGAAAAGTAACCAGGCTAACAGCACTACTGCCTATAAACACTTACAGACTATTAACTGCTACAAATGTTTCATTCTTGTAAGTTTAAGTTATTTCTTGAAACATATTCCCAAGAGTGACCACATCATCCCCACATATATCTATTTTTCTATTTCTACTCTAAACAACTCATTACGATCTTTCATGAATCACAACAGCAAAATAAAAGTTACAAGAGTCTTCCCTGAATGAGTAGAGAAGTACAGGAAAGAACTCAATTACAGTCAAATGAATTGGGGAAAAATAAGAGGAAATAGTATTTTCTATACTTTTTTTGTTATTTTCCTAATGACATTATTATATATCATACATAATGACATATAATACATAATGACAATTTCAAAATGACATTTTTATGTCAGAAAAAAGGATAGTTAGGATAAAGTATTAAAAATTAATAAAAGGATTACTGAAAAGCAAATGCAGTTTAGAATTTTATGTACCATTTCCTATAGCAGTATGGTCAGTCTTAAGCCACTGTACTTTCCAGGAATATAAATAAATGCAAAGTAATGCCACAAACATACACACAGGGATATATTCAGGGAACTTTAAAAGCTGCTTTCCCCAAGTAGTGCAAAGTTTTTCACCTATTTAACTATACGTTTTGAAAGTAGCATTGTAAAATAAGTCTTTAATAATTCTGAAAATCTAGCAAACCTGTTACAGCACAACTCATCTAGTTCACCTTAAAATAGGCAAATGTAAAAAATTACAGCAATTGGTCTTTTAAAAGAATAAATATTCATACAGGGGACAGATGAAATCACATTCATGGGGAAAAGGCTCTACTGAGTTCAGGTAAACTTGATCTTTCTGTATTCTGCATTTCTGAGTTACAGAAATTGCCAACATAATCTCACTGGAAATATTTAGGAAGACAAAAACATTTTACAGAAGGATTCTTCCAGATTCTGTTATATGGAGCCCAAATCACTTAATAGAATAAAAAGGAACTATCACCAACAAATCAGAAATCAATACGATGAACTACACTGTTCTGTCACAACTCTTAATGGGCCAGAAAAAGCATTAGGAGTTCATGATATTTAGACAGGAGACTAAGACAGCTGATCTACTAAATAGTAAAGATTGCTGAAACAAATAACTGAATTAGGGGTCAGGCAAGAGCTGGCAGTTAAGTATCAAAAAACCCATCCCTGATATACAGATTGCTGTGAAAATACAAAGAGGTGTCATTATCCACTCTCGCTCTTGGTAATAGCTTTTCCCTTAAACATCTGTTATTGTTTGCTGTTGAAGACAAGACACTGTATTCACAGAAACCTTCGATCTGACCTGTAACAGCTATTTTTGAGTTCTTATCACTTGAAATCACACATGAGGGTCCTAACTGCAAGAATATAAACTGCTAATATACTAGGCATTAGCAAAGGCTATATTCTGGTTTAAACTTCATACATTTTTGCAAAATGTATGCTAAAAAACACTTGTGGAGGTTTTTGCACTAAAACAGGAAAACCTGCCCATTCCATAAGGGAAATGGGAGATGACCTGCACACATTCACTGATTATATGGCCATGAGCATCCTATTATTTCAATTTCCTACTTCCAAAACTCCTGTCTGAAGGACTGCACAAGACACTCCTGCCAGTATCATGCCTACTTAATGGCAAAGATATTACTGAGCTATGCAAGGTATTTCCATCTCTTCCCATGTTACCCATAACTCACCATTGGCTCTGGGAGAAGCTGGAGAACACAAGTTTGTGATGTACTTGTACCAAAATTAACCAGACAAATACTAATGGCCATGGATGCAATATCTTTGTCTTAAGCCAAATAGTCGTCTATGCTTTATGCAGTCTTTTCTCACTCAGTGTATAAATAATTAGGCCTGGACACTATAAAAACTTCAGCTGCTGCTATTTTTTTAATAAATGGCCCTAACCACAACAAAGTCAGGAACACACAGATTTCTGGAAGATACGAGTCTAATTCATGATAGCAATGTCTGATCTGAAGCTCTAATTACAAGAGTACACACATCAGATGCCTTAGCTGACCTCAAATGGCATAACTTACCCTGATTTTTCTTTTTCTTCAGCATCTGCATGTATGGTAGGATTTTCCATTTCTTTAAGCTTCTCCTCCTCTTTATCTTCTTTTTTGGCTTCATCTTCAGTTTTGATTACATTTAAGTCCTTTTCTTGATCAGGCTGAGTACCCACAGGATCTGGCAAATTTTTTTTGTTTCCCTAGGATAACGAAACCTTTAATTAACTTACAAGGAGAGATGAAAATACAAAGGATTTAAGAAAAGGTAGACAAACCACAGAGAAGTTATATGAGAAAAAAAAAAAAAAGTTCTAAAACTACAGCACCTCTGCTGATTTGCGTTCTGAAAATCTCAAGCTAAACATAACAGACTCTGAAGTTGCAGCCAGTGCCCTAGCTAGTTTTGTCACAATAATAAAGGCATGGCTGCTCTCTGAACTGCAAAGCAATCCCTTAGATGAACACTTCACAGTACTTAGGACACAGAGGTATCAGTACCAGGCACCTGCTACTTGCCCCGGAGTCAGCACCAGCAGACAGACGAGGGCTGGTGGCTGCCACACACACACTGAAGCGTTAGAGCTGTGTTGTTGCACGCTGACCGGCGGAGCTACGCTGCTTCCAGAACAAACTGCGCAGCGCAGCATTTCAGCTTACTGCCCCGGCCTTCCTTCACTAAAACCACTGACTCCACATGGGACCACGAAAAGCCATAAACATTTATCTCTCAGAAGCACTGAACTACGTTAGAGCACTGCGTACTTCGTACTGCTTAGGTCTTTGTAGAGCTTCACTGGTTTCGCTGGAGCGGAGAAGTAAAAGCAAGATTTATGAGAGCCTAAATGCAAAATAATAGCATCAGCACTGTAGATAGTTGTGAACATGCATCACCCAGATACAGATAAAGACACACACTAATTAGTCTCCCAAATAAGTGGAACGTTGCAGCTGCTTTCTAACAAGTCATACATTTTGACATCATGATCCCCTAAAACAGGCACCTCGGGATAAATGTGGCTCAAACGCATTGTTCTCAATTAGGTTTACAGCATGTTTTTTGTCTTGGTTTAAATCCACTATGGAGATTGCGATCTTGACACAAATTCACAGTTATCAACAACATCTGACTTTATAAACAGGATATAACAGGAACATTAAAATATTTTACCAGAACAGAAGGCTTATCATTTTCTTTACTTTCATTATCACTCTCAGCTAACTTTTTTTCTTCTTGTGGTACTACTGCTACTTCCTCCTGCTTGCGCTCCTCCTTATCCACTTTTATTTCTTTTACATCCTGCTCTGGTTCTTCACGCATCTTCGATTCTTTTTCTTTTTCACAGTCTTTACAAGGCTTGCTCGTCACTTTCTCTGGCAATGCCATTTGAAATTCAATGTTAGCTGATGTACAATACTCTTCAAAACCATAGAGGTATCTAAAAGAAAAAAATTGCTTGCAATAAGCAAGTTTGTTTCAAGAAAGAACATGCTACCTAGCAGAAGCTAGACATGAACAGTAACTTTAAAGCCTAAAAAACTGTATTATAGCAGAGAATTTATAGACTTGATGTACATTACCACTACCACAGGATTACTTCAGCTCATTCTAGTGGCATTTTAGCATAAACTTTATAGCTTTATTACTTACTTTTTGTATGCACATTTAACATTATATCCTGCAGCTGAATTCAATACGGGTATTCCAAGGTCTTGATAAACTTGTTTCCACACTGCTCCACTTTCAATCTGTTAATGAAAATGAAGTCATGGTTTTTGAATTAACTCACTGACAGAAAAAAAGAAGACTAAACAAAGTTTACAACATTGGAAAATAATTATAAGTCATTTCCTCTGATCTATAAAATCAGTATTTATCACACACACAGCATTTCACTATAACGTAAACTGTAGTCTAATGTAACTATTTAAAGCAATTTAGCACTTCTGCATTTCAGTAAGCCACAGCAGGCTTTCCTCTCCAGGTGGTAATAAAACAAAGGAAAGAAAACAGAAAGATCAGAAAAAGCAGTATCTTGTTTTTATTTTATATTCCGTGTAATTGTTAACTACCAGAGTTAGAATTTTAATTAAATTGGAAAGAAAAAAATTAATTCAAAGCATTACTCAGCTTAACAATACTCAGCCTGGTTAGTATTGTACCAGATACAGTGGCTACCGGTCTTTCATTATGTCCTTAACACGCCCTTTGGTGTCAAAGTTTTGTGACAGTGCAATATGCTCATTTCTAACCATCTGTGCAGATAAAGCAGATGTACTGCAACACTCAAGTACAAGATCTTCTCTTGCATATCAGAAAGGTGTCACTGCACAAACATACCTCCCTCAACCGACAAGCTACATTTATGGGAAGCAGCTCAAAGCAGTAACATAATCTGCTTGGCTGTGAATACCATATGCTTCAATTACTGCTCCAAGACCAATTCACTAATCCCAGTCAGTACACTCTTCTATGTACAGAATATACAGGAATTAAGGGCCTCACATCAGTCCTTAAACTAGATTACTTGTCTTTTGAGATTTTATTGAGCAGTGATTCTTTTCGCTTTCTGAGGTAACAAGTTGATCAAACATTCCTTGAAATATAGCAAAGCCACACCTGCTGGCTGATTTTACACAGCAATAATTAAACACGCTGAGTAGAAGTGCAGTTTATTTAGAATATAAAACTCGTCTCTGTTTCCTGTTAAAGCATGATTTTCAGAGCTACAGGGTAACTTACGCAGCTGTAGTATTCAATTTTCATGTCTAAAGCTCCTGTCTAAGATTCTTCTTTATCACTGTTTAAACAGCATCCTCAGATTTTATGGCTCTGGAATATTCATCAAACTAATACTCACATTATCAAATCCTCCAAGCTTGTGTACAAGTCTGAATAATTTGAAGAGATTCAAATTTCTGTATCCTAATACAGGTCGTTTGTTAATAGGAGTCCCTGTAAACAAAGACAGTTATTACAGTGTATTGTAGTTTGGTTTTTTTTCAGAATAACATGAAATCTGTATCACATGCACTACTAAATATAGTATTGTAAACCTCTCCCTCTGATCACTTCATGCATCTGGTACTTCCTCTTCATGAAACTAAAGAAACTAGAGTCTTAATAACCCACTTCTGCTGTAGTTCAGTAATGTAATTTAACTCATACACATTCTTCCATGTATTACACATGCACAAATGATGCAACTTTTCTTGCTACCCATATTATTCATGTTATACGTAAAAATACCTGCACAGTCCTTTCACTACAATAAAAAAACCCCAAAAACATCCCCAGGAACAAATCCCACAACGTTTCAAAGACCTGAAACTTGTTATGCTACTGTACTAGCAGTAGCTATTACACTGTCATCTCATAAACAGATCCTCAGCTCATCTTCACATATAATTAAAACCATACAAATTTAACTAGTTATAATACTAATCTAAATGCAAACACCCTCATCCCTGCCTCCAGAGACACTGTGCTTTTCTTGTAGTGTATAAATACCTGGTAAAGATTTAATATAATAAATAGCATTTGCTTTTAAAAACATTTCAGTCTACTTTACCGATAATGGTAATGCATTTAGGTGGTCAGGATTCACACAAGAAAATTAGCAAAATGTAAATGTTTTTTCTCACGATCCTAAAAAGTGGGGGCATGGTTCAATTTTATCTTAAGTATTTTAAAGTTATTAAACTGAGCACATACATTACCATGATTGAGGATATCAAATCTTTGATTATACATACTAGAAGTATACTGTAGAAAATATACAAGGATATCTACTTTTTTTTCTGAAAGCAAGAATAAATGACTGTATTTTAGAAGAGTCAAGTGACAGACTTATCTTCTAAATAGTAGGGAAGTCAGAAATCATGAATACAGTTGTTTCGAAAATTGAACTGCAAAGCACCACTAGCTTACAGACTGAATCCTTTAAAAGTAAGTGCTAAGCACTACATCTATCTTCAGTTTCTGCAAGCCAAAGATTAAAATGCTGACCTCTGTCTTCCATAAACTTGTATAACTGCTGAAGAAAGTTTTCTCGTTCTTCGGGAAATGGCTCTATTTCCTCCTGTTTAAGTTAGGAACACAAGAAAATCATCACCACTTTGAGTTACGGTCCTTCATTAAGAAACGTATGGCAGTGATAATTTAGGTTCAAATGTTTAAGTTCATTTTACCGTAATCAGCAACAGGATACTATACAAAGAGACACATGCTCTCACTACTCTGATACGTGGAAGGAAATGTGACAAACTACAGTTTTTCCAAGTACGTAAAACAGTAACTGCAAAGACACACTGAAATTGGGTTTTTGATTGATCACTAAAGTATCATAAGTGATGTAAGTCCAGATGTATTCTGAATTTTGATCGTTTATGCAGTAAGCCTGGGAGACCTCGTTATTAATGATCAAGAGATCATATCAAAAATCTCAAGACTATTTCTACCACAGTTAAGTGACTCCTTAATGCCTGGATATTCTAGCTCACTTTCAGGGATGAAGCAAAAGAGAAAATGGTGATTGCACTTTCTTGGGAGTTCTAATCCACAGTACTGGCAAAGCACAGCCAACGACACTGCATCCATACTGCCATGGGGTGCAGCTAGACATGGGTATTTTGGATGTTCAGTTCATTACACTAATAAATCTTTGCATTACATTCACTTAGAATAATAATCAGTGGAGTTTCATAACAAAGCACTATGGCTTATTTTAGAACACCTCATAATTTCCTTAGGAAATGCAACTTGTCACAAACAGTACCAGTATGACACTAGTAGAATCAGAATTTGTAGAAATTCTGATGACTAAACTACTTCAAAACAATATACACAATATAAGTTGATTAATTTTCTGCATACTTTTTTAATACTTGCAAAGTTTCCAAAAATAAGTAATAGAAGTCATACAGTAAGTCTAAAGGAAATTATTCTTCTTTAGTGTACTTTCATTCCATGTTGCTCTTTTCCATTCTTCAACAGTCTCCTGTACCCCGTCTGCCATTGCATTAAGATCAGCATAGGAAAGATAGAATCTTCCTTTGAGTTCCAGTTTTTATATTTCATTACTCCTCTAATGACTCAGTCTTTTGACTACATGTTTTTTTTGCTAAGTGACTCAAAGATATTTGAAAAGATCTTCAAGTTGATGTTTTCATTAACTGATCTATGTTGAATAAAGATTTTAAAAGCTGAGAGACAGTGATGTTGCCTATGTTAACAACATTCTACTTAAATATTATAGTCTTGCTAATTTTTATCAGTTGTTCATCCACACCCTTTCCTAACTTCACTTGCCTCTTCCTCACTGCTGTTATCCTCTTTTTCTTTCTCATCCTCTTCCTCTTCTTCAGCTTCACTGCTGGAGCTGTCTTCTTTCAATTCTGTTTTCCAGTTACTAGGAACAGTTCTGTTTTTACGGAATTCAAGGGCTTGGTCAAAAGCTGTAAAAGGATCAGCATTTGTTAGCACTGCTAGGAAGTATCACAAATGTTTTAATCAAACAAATGTTTTAATCAAAAAGTACTCAGAGGTGGGTGAGCAAGAGGAGAATGAAAAGTGCTGATTTATAATTCCACCCCCAAATTCGAAGAAGTTCAACAACAAATCTATGTTGTCCATCCTTATTTGTCTCACCTAGCCAAACTGGCCTCATGTTCTCTGCACATTAAATTATTCAGAGCTATTACTAGGATTATTATCAAGTTACTGTCTATAGACACAAATAAGGATCTGCTGCGTAAGGGCATATTTGAAAATTTAATTGAGAGAACCCCTATTCCAATAGATTTACGCTCTAGTTTACTTATATTGAACAGGGAAGAGGAGGAAGAAATAAACACAAGCTAATTCTGAAAGTTTGATCGCACAAACTTAAACATGCAAATGAATCCACAATTTCAGTTTCTTGACTGTGCATAAAGGCAACTCACTTATAACTATCAGAAGTACTACCTTGAGAATAAGTCTATGAAGATATAATGCAAAAAGCCAAATATTAAATACCTATAAAGCCAGTGTAAGCTGTATGATTATACCCCTTGTTTGGCATATCTGCATTTAAAACAAGTACAGCAGAGAGGGGTTTTTTTAATTTGAGTTTTTGTGGTGTGTTTTCCTTTCAAAAAAGGTTCCTCTAGATTTTCAGAAGTGTCCCTCTTCAATATATTTTGCTATACGAAAATATCCTGTATTTTTTAAGACATGACCCCATCTGCCGCAAATTTGGTCCAGTTTACATAACAAAGTAAATACATACATGAGTTTTCTGATAAAAAGTTATTTTACCTTGCTTTAGCAAAGCATCTGGCTTTGGTGAACTTTCAGTAATCTCCCGAACATCTTTTCTTGGCACTGAAACACTAAATAATTTAGAAAGTGTTAATTTATATATATATATAAAAAAGTATTTTAAAGCTAAATTAAACAGTATAACACAGAGTTATCACTAAGACTATAACACACTTAGTAAATACACAGAAGAAGCACATAAAGCTTACTTGGACAATTCTAGAGTGACAAGTCTAGTATGCTATTAGCCAGTCAGTAGACTGAAAACAAAACTTCTACAGAATTTTGGTTAGACCATCCATATGCATGCATTGAATATTAAAGAAAGCATTCTTCCTCCACCAACCGGTAGTTTCTGGCATCTCCGAAACATACACACATATCACTTAACAAAAGCCTTGTTAATTTAGCAAGTAACTACTCACAACAGAACTCTACCTTGCTTAAAACATAAATGAATATTTGTATAAATTGTGAGTATGAAATGAAAGACTTCCAAATTGAAATAACTTTTAAATTTCTACTGCAGCTATAGCCAAGAAAGTGAATCTGAACCGTTGCTTTGGGGGATGAGGGGTACGTGCTTGTGTGTGTACATGCGTATGTGTGTGCTTCTCCAGTGCCATGCATTGATGCCTGAAAAACTATCAAATGATAAAGCAATAGCCTAGACTTGGTAAGTAATTAAATCTCAATGAAAATGTTAAATACTTCAATATATTTTCTGCAAAGCATTCTGTTAAATTGAACCAAGCACAATAAATAGCCACAACTTTTTAAATAGGAACTAAAACCTAGGAAAAAGAATTTTATTGTCATCCATCAACTCCCCTCCCTGACCAACACAGGCTTAAGAACACAAAGTTCTTTATTTTATTGCAGATACCATAGTCTGGCTTTCTAGGCATCTCTATTTTCTTTCCTACTTTGAGTAGTATTACAGATCTTTTCAAACAACACGATAACGTGCAGTCGCAGTCCAGACCGAAACATGTGCTTTACTACCTCAAAAAGAGAACAAGAACTTCTGTGTGTGCATGTGGTGTATGTGTGTGCCTGCACGCATCCGCCCCTTCCTGTGGCTGGATAAGCTTACAGCCACATCTCTGAAAAGAGGTGCTCCATCCCAACTAGAGCATGGAAGTGTCTCAGGCCATTCTCAAAGTCACGAAACACTGCTCTGTTTGTCACCATTGTAACAATGAAATTAGAACTGAGACAGATTTATGCATCCTGCTATGAGTAATGAGAAAGTTCAAGACTAATTTTATCACAATGTAGACTTAACAGTTTACTACACATTAGAAGAATCTTGGCAGAAACTTAGTGAGCTTACTGATGTTATTATTACTTTACCCAACACATCTCATACTACACTTCACTTGACTGGTATAGTTTTTATTCAGTTATCAACCTCTACGTTCCTACTCACAATTTGCCATCCTTGAAGGAGCGTACGAGAATATTGTCTTTTTTCACTGCGATATCATCACTACAATCTGGACAAACCACCTGAAAAGACAGTACAAAGGCAAAGTTGAGAGACACAAAAGAAAAACAAAAGAATAATAGTGCATACTATGCTTCTCAAAAAACTTTTGGATTCGTTTCTCTCCAGTCCCACTGAGATGCGAACAACTGAGATCCCTCAAAACACAGGAGTGATGACCTCCTGAAATTACTGAATGCATGAGTTCATGCTCACTTCCTGGAGGGAACTGACGGCTGCTGCCCAACACATAAGTAAGAACAACATTCTGACACAAGTTAAGCACCTGTCATGCCACTAAAGCTTATTCTACTCCTCATCCTAAAAGGACAGAATTTCCATCAAGTGCTGCCAGCTGAGATAGAGATCTCTTCTGAAGAACTTCCAGAAATTGCAAGGATGTAACCATACAGTTTCAAAAACAAAGGCATGCACCATTTATGCAGTGAAATTTTACAACTGAGGATTCATAAGGAGAGAAGAGTGCCTCAAGTACAAGTATTATCACAGGTTCTTTAATTCAAGTAGACTAATCAAGTCTAACACTGAGACAACATACCAATGATTTGTTGCCATTTTAAAGGCTATTTATGTTTTGTCAAATCAGTATACAAGTCACTAATCATAAAGCTTCATGAATTTAATAAAAAAATACGTATTGAATTTCCAGAGTTACGGAACAGAAAGGCAACCCTATTCATCACTCATTTCCCTCTTCTCTCAAACCGTATGTAGTTCCCTGCAAGTTAAGAAATTTCTAGTTGCTACAAAACTCGAAGGAGCCACAAATGACAGCAGCCCTAATCTAGCCATTGGAATTACTTCTCTTAAACTAGCTGCCTTCAGTTCTATTTTTTCCACCAAACACACACAGACACTGCATGACAAAAATTTTCTTCCTCCTTACAAAGGTCGCCAGCCATACAGCATTTTAGTTAAATCAAAAGCTCCAAATGATTTGCTAACAACTGTGTCTTGCAGAGCATGGGCTATATATGCTTCTCCAGAAAAATAAGACTTAACAGCCTAAGCCTCCAAGTTCAATGCATTCTAGAGTCTTCAAAGAAATTACTTTACAAAACTACAACTTACGCAGTTTGAGATGTAGTTTTAATACCAAGGTAAAAGACTGTGATCATCATTCCCCATTTGAAATAGACACATACAACCTCTTAGCTGTCCAAAGACAGAATAACCCTTCCAACTCGAGCTATTGGTTTTCTAGAAGCATCAAGATGTTAGTAGTCAGAAATCCTTTCAGAGGTTGGAAAACAGCTTACCCGAATCTCACCTAGTGCCTTTACATCAAGCAACATCACCCCAATTTTGCCTGAATCAAGTATTCTCTATTTCCTTACACAAAAAAAACAACAAAAAACCCCAAACGCCAATGAGTCATAGAAAGATGAGAGAGATGATCCTAAGTAAACTCAATTTTCTGAAAATGCTGCAAGTAAATTTCCTCACTGCATCTTCCAAAAGCCTTTAAGTACACAACAAAATGAAGCGAAGCTATAAGGCTTACTAAAATCACAGTCTTTGAGATAAGGAGCAACTGACAGGGCTTTTTACAATTAAATTAGCCATTGCTCTCAAGGCACTCCCTCCCAATAAGAACAACAAAAACCAAAACGCCCAAAAATACATGCATGCAGGATTAAAACAGTGTAGTCAATCATTGAGTCCTCAGAGTAGTTTTTACCAAATTTAGACCTCTGGAGTTTTACATTTGTGACAGGCTCTCTAGTTAGAGGATTGATATCTAACCTAATCAGTTTCCACTACTAGTCTTAACTGTGATTTTCTCTAAAGGCTGAGACTAATCCCGAAACTTCTTTTCACAATAATACACTTGCACCATGTCCTCCATGCTTATATACAAATCGTATCTGTATGCATTATCATTAATAACAAAGTAATTCTGGACATGTATTCTTCAGCACACTAAACGAACTTTCATTTCATTATTCACATAATTACAACTAGTTTACTATGAATTTAAAGTAAAATTTGTAAGTAATAAGATAAAATTACTTTGTTGATACAGTAGAGATAACCTGCTTTCAAGGTAAAATAATGGAGAGGCAGAACTAGAGGAAAGAAAAAAAAAAAAATCAAAAAAACCAAACTATTTGGGGTATAAATCTATTCTTTGGCACAAGCTTTCAGGTTAAATGCAGTATGATGTGTATTTGCAGAGCTATAAACCTGATTACTAAAATAACAGTTAATCTAGGATTAGCTATTTCAGAGTTAACAAGCTCCACCCTCAAACTTTATCCCCCTACTGTTTCTCATTCATTGCAGGAAGTTTTCCACGAAGAATGAGCTATTCTAGTCTACATGACAGCCAGAAAAATAACAGCATGTACCTTTCATATGCTTTGGGAGCCTAAGCAACAATTCAGTTAATCTTTAAGTCCTGACCCACAGCTAACCTGAGCAGCAGCACTACATTAGTCACATGCAAGCCCAACACCTACTGGCGACGCTGCCATGGAAACCGCTGTCGTGTGCATGACCAGAAGGACTAACCCACTGGTGGGACATGATGTGGCTCGAGCTGGCCTAACTGACGACTCCTCAGAAGCGGCTCGAGCCGGCCTAAGTGACTCCTCAGAGCGCAGCCGTGCTGCAGCCGAGGCTGCATCCATCTCGGTGACAGCTTCCAGCGCAGCAACTGCTCGATTCTCTTGCCTAGTACTGAAAACTTCTCTTAAAGCCAGCTGTCATTCACGTGGGATCTTCTTGCGGTGTGTTCTGCCCTCTCCATTGTTGTAAAAAGAAGAAAGAAAAAAAAGACCTCAACGACTCATTCTATCCTGCTAACTTTTCCGAGTCCTGCTGGAAAGTCTCTGGACCGCATTACAAGACCAAGAACTATTGCACACACTAAGCAGAGTTAAACGTTATGTTAGGGCACCTTTCAAAAGCAGAGTGCAAGTCTTCCTGAAATTAAATAAACATGCCATTGCCAGGGATAAATTATTCAAATAATACCAATTAATCATAAAATTAAAATTAAAAAGTCTCGTAATAGGGAGTATCATGTATGGGTAATTTCCAAATAGATCAGTCAGTCTATATTAAATCCTGAGAATAACAGTGACATTGTATTAGAAGTTTATTTTTTTAAAAGTGTCTTTAAATCAGAATAAAGATAGACCATATTTCTACTAAAGGACTCAATGCTATTTTAAAGGAAATTTACTGGCAATGCTCTATTACCTACCATAGCAACAAAGAATTAACAAATGTGTTCACATTGAATCTAGAAAAATAGTATCTACGCAATCACTAAACTTCCCCTCTCTTTGTACTTCTTTGTAGTTTTTTTTTCTTCATAAAACTTGGTAGTTCAGAAAAATGACATGCAATAAGCCTAAGGAAAAAAAAAACCTGAAATTTTAGCTCAATAGTACTGAACACATTTTTGAGCTGGAATTAGGTCAACAAACTCTGGCTGCTTGGAAAAAAAATAAAGCCATGTTAGCAATTATTTTTTGTAAATAAATGTATTTACGTATATAACATTTCCTTTGACTATTAACATAGAATGGCTTAGCTTGGAAGAGACATTAGAGATCATCTAATCCAAACCCCCTGCCATGAGGAGGGACACCTCTCAATTAGACTAGGTTGTTCAAGGCCTTACAGTCCAAGTTCAAGAAATATTGAATTCTAGTAAAAATTTAGATTAATCTATCAAAAAGGAAAAATCCCACCTTTCTTGGTGCCTGGAAAATGAATGAAACTTTATAAAATTAAAACAAAAACAAAACTCTTACCAAGGCTGGAAACCACAGAGCTTTCTTTTTATCCACACTGAGGCAGTCGACACACACAACTTTTCCTAGTAACTCGTCACTTTGTTTCCTATCATCTTCATCTTCATCGCTGGAAGAGGATGAAGATTCTTCTTCAGGACTAAACAACAGAAAAAGACTTAAAACTTAACTATTCAAAACTTGCCTACTGTAATTACAGGAAATCCAAAGCTAACTCAAAGAGGCATAAATAGTAGCGACTTGAACTGTCTGTTACGTGTTTTAGGATAAAAATGAACAGAAATAAAGATATCATAATAACTACTCAAACATTACAAACTCAGAAGTGCACTTGTACACACAAAACATACAAAAATCAAACAAAACACCACCATACATCCACACGGAGGAACAGAAACGAAACACACTGTCAGGACATTCAAAATGAGAATTTCGCCCTAGTGAAGCACTGTTTAAAAATACTGTTGCAGTTGTAGTTTTGGCCCAACATTAAGCTAAACTGTTTTGGTTTTCCTCTTAATCTCTCTATGCTTTAACAGCTATATAGAATAAAAAGCTAGTCTGAGAGAGGACAAATCTCTGAAGAAGAAACATCAGCTATGATGATGAATAGCAGCAAGGAGAAAAATAAGTCTATTTATCCTGATACACTTGTTTAAAGATGTGCAGTGAAGCATTTCAACAACTGTTTCAATTTCACATTGCATGAAGTGTTGGAATGTAAGCAGATGGGCAAAGGTGCAAATATATTTTGATTAGAAAAGGTTCTGGCTCATTGCTTTGACTGTTCCAGCACAAAGTTGCACCGGGTTTTAACCATAGAGGGAGTCTAAATGTAAAAAACTACTCCAACTAGAATTGCCTGCAACTTACTTAAAAAAAAAAAACACAAACAAAACACCACACTCCTAGTGCTCCATTTCTATTTTTCACTAGTTACTTTGAAGGTTGATTCTCAGTGTGTTTAATGAAGACAAAAAGCAGAATTTTAAAAACTATCTTCTATTTTTCACATAACTACTTTTAAGTACAAAGTTAATAAAAGACTCTCAGTTAGCATTTGTGTAACAGAAGACAACCGAGCTACAGTCTAAGGTGAATTATCATTTTTCATATTCCCAACTCTAATTTTACGTCATCATTGACAGTGCTGCTAAAGCATTGGGTTCTCTTCCCCTTGACATCCTCTTTTAAAGTAGTTTACTTTTAAAATACAGTATGAAAACATCTTCCAGACTGCTTTCTGGGGTTTGAGAATCTCTTGTGGAATGGAAAGGAAATAAAGGTAGGGAGAAAGGCAGGACTCTCTTAGAGAGATTACAACTTAGCTTATAGCAGTATCTGTGCAATTTTTATTTCTACTCAGTTCAGTCAGCATTAATCATAATATAAGTGTGTTCTTTCTGCCATAACAACATCCTGTGCAGTTAGGGGAAACAGAGAAGACAACCACCCAGTCACATGCACCAAGGATGCTGCAATTATACAATCTCTGCAGGATACATCAGCTTTTTCCATCTTTTTCCTTCAATACATCACAAATTAGTAAATCAAAAATTGAGTAAATGTACAGTATCTGTACATATACATGGTAATATTTATTTCAAGCTATCAAAGACAGAGTGTGAAAGGGTAATCCAACCATGAAAATTCCCTTCCTACCCCAGCCACTACCCTCTCAAAACTTGAAAACCATAATGAACCAACTAAAAAAAAGAAACTAAACCCCACAAATATCCCAACCCCAAACCCAGCATCCACTCACAAATAACAAAGAACAACCACTAGTCAACGGAGTATTTAACACATTTTTTTCAAGACTGCAACTACCAAGAATTTTAGCACCTAGGAAATCAAATCTCTACACTTGAACTTTGTTCTTCTATCAATAACCTTTGCTGCAAACCATAATATTGTCCATTTACTTCCAAAAGCCTTTCAGAGACCTTGTAATGAGAAACTGTTCTACAAGAGGATTCTAGTGAGTCCAACACATTTACACTACTAATATTCTACTACAGAGAAGCTTCGTGCCTATACCCAGTACTATTTTAAATATTAACTGCATGAAGACTTGTAATTCTTGCATGTAACAATATACGTAAAACTGACTTTCAGTCTGAGTGCTAAGCAACATTTTTCATAGAGCTTCCCGGTTTTTTGAATAAGAGAAGCGTGAACATACAATTAATAAAACTCCACACACACTGAAAGCTTCAGAATTAAACACAGACAGCATGGGCATATAAAGATGTTAAACTTACATATGATTGGATCTCCTTCCCCTGTTTGTTTTCTTGCCTATAACAGGAGTGCCGAAGTGTTCAGGATTTGTGAGTGGAAGCTGATCTAACGTCTGTTGAAATTAAAAATTACATAAACATATTAAAAAAATGGCATAAGTTAATAAAAACTTACATTTTGAAGAATATCTAGTTAAATTAATTTTTGTCAGTAGAGAGACTTTCTCACTGCACAAGAAATACAGAAGTACAGCAGACACATCACTGCTTTGATTTTCAAAAGTAATGTGCTTCGGTTTGCGTTTTTCTTCAACGCTTTCTCCCCACCTCCAAATAACTAACTTTTGTCTGACACACACAGACAAATCTTCGCAGACATCCTGTCTCTGGACCATTCAAACACAGAGAATTAAGTATCAGGTACTCTGCTGACCTAGGATACTCTATCTCTACAGGACGCATTTTCTGCCTGCCTAATCATCAGACTAAACACCCAGTCATCTACTTATAAATGAACAAAGGTCCCCTACGAAATGCAGCCACAAGACAACTTGATCACAGCAAACATGGCAAGATCATTGTATTTTTCATAATTTAACATAGAAGAGAAATATTCTAAAACAATTTTAAAGAGGTTGCTGTATTGAAAATTCAAATGGTGCTAATTAGCATCAAAACAAAAAAAGGAGAGAAAAAAGAACTTTCTCTGTTCAGGGAGAACGTGTAAAGCATCAACAGAAAGATTTCATGGACGTGCTGTATCTTCTTCCCCTAAGATTGCTGTTACCTGTTTAAATTACAATCATCCCAGATTCGAAGGCTCCCGGTACAAAGAAGTTCTTTGTACAGGCACCTGTTCTTTGAAAGAAGGCATAAAGCCTTCCAAAGTAAACATGGTCCTCCAAATTACACTTCTGAGTCGTGTATGAATTTTTAAATGTGAAGCACCAAGAATCTCAGAAGTATTCTGTGTCAGAGAGAACTGGACATAAGAGACAATAAAGTAAATGCATAGTTACTTATGATTGTAGTGGACACCTTAAAAGATTCCACAGACTTGGGGAGTGAGAGATGAAGCTAAACCAAGTTCAGAAGAAGACAATCGCATGCCGCTGGTCTAATTACCAGAGAAACTTGAGATGCAGTTTCCTCTGCTGAGTAGCTAAGCAATCATGAGGTAATTACTAGAAACACACAACATGCATTTCATTCAGAGCTAATGTATCAATGACTTTTGGCAAAACATCAAAAGTTAAGATGATAGGAATGATAATAAAATAAAAAGTAGGAGTCCTGAACATAAGATTTCTCTGAATCTGACAAAATAATCTAAAATTACTCTTGTTCAGGCAAATGGGTCACAAAGCAAAACACACAGACAAAAATTTTCAAACTGTTTAAGATAACGTAATACTTCTGAAAATGTATTAAAATAGTATTTATGGAAAAGAAGCAATGTAATTTTCAGGGGTGCTGATCATTAATAACAAAGAGCTAATCAATGGAACAACATAATCTTTAACATTATGGCATTTATATCCGAATCCAGATTTAGGCATCTAATTAGGCTCTCTTTTTTACACGTGTTTAATCCTGACTTAGGATTCTAGAAGGCATCTGAACCTTCACAAGAATGCAATAACCAGTCAACAAGCTCAGCAGACTATAATAATAGAGCATATTTATGTAGAGCAACAAACCCCCTGTCTTCAGCAGCTTTCCAGTAAGCCAACATGTTTACACAAATCTGCCCATCAGTTCAGACTGTATTACATAACAAGAAGGAATAATCCTCATTCTGAAATTTCAACTATTCGAAATTTGCTACAAATGTCTGCATCCTTTAATACACAAGTGACCTTTAATAAATGAACCAGCTTGAAAATATTGATAACTGTCTTGAAATTAACAGGTTAACTGCAACTTATAATTTGCCCTTTAGAAGAAAAGTACTGATCTTCCAAGTCTATCAGCTATTACAAATTAGACTTGATCATTTACCTAAAATCCAGCAGAACTTAATTATATCCAGAGAAGTACATTAATTTTTCATGTACCATGTTTTGATTTTTTCTAACCTTTCAATATTTAGCTAATTTTTACATAAAGCAAAGTAATTGTGTGATTGCAGTTTGTGTGATCTACAATCCATGAACCATTAATAATATAAAAGCAAAAAGGAAATAAAAAATTAAAAATAAATAAAAAAAGAATAAGCCAGACCCGTTAGACTGTATTTTACATAATCCTCATTTTTTGTAGCATAAATGTACATAACATACTGAAGACTGAGGTACTAAAAATATCACTTCTAATTTTTTCCAAATAAAAAGTTGTCATATAAAAAATTCTTCAATTACCTCACTTTCAGCAAAATGTCTTTCTCCTTTTAAGCACAGGGAAGAGCGTCTAAGAGTCTTCTCATCACCATCATCAAATACTGTCACCAGGTAAGAAGCAAGGCAAGAAAAAAAAATTTTTTTAAAACCAGTATATGATTGATTTAGATGTCAGAAAAAGAGATGTATATATTCCTGTAGCCAGTCCTTAAAACAAAGCTGTACCTGGATGCTGATGCATAACCAGAAAAGCATTTGCACAGATCGATCAAATGCATAAGCTTGTCTCACCATAGCTACTACACATTTGCATAAGTTAAATGGAATCGTAGGTAATTAGTAGTTGAGCAGATAATTCATGGACCAGAACATCCAGGATCTTCAGAAGTTGATAAATCGGTCACATAAAAAGTAAGCTTTTGTCATCTTCTGCAGGTACTTAACAGGTGAAAACTTGGTGACAAGTTTTAACTCTTGGGCTATGCTTGTAGTGTTCCCTAAGACAAGAACTGACCCCCTCTCCCCTCCCCAACACTGCTAACAATTAAAATCTTGTCCCTTGAAGCCTTCTGTGGACTCAGAAACTACCCCAAGATTAGATTAAAATCTTACACTGTAAGTTAAACAAGTTTCAGCAATTTCTTAACATCTCTTTCACCTTCATTCAAATCTTCTCTTCTGTCCATCAACAGTACTGCCAAGCCTGATTCTGTCAGTCTCATTAGAATTCAATCATGTGGTAGAAAACTAAAAATATTTAAACACTTTCACAAGCCAGAGTCAAAATAACAGTGTTAGGAGAATAGCTGTCAACTGGCAAAAGATGCTTGGCAAGATTAGAGAAATTAATTTTCAGCCAATTTTCATGTGACTTTCAGATAGTGGGTGCTATACTCTTATTTTCAACATTTACAAATTTAAATATACAAAAAGCAACATGGTACATCAAAATTCTTGACTGGTATTTATTTGATATGAAAATAACTTTTACCTAGCTCTGAGAATTTTTCATCCCTATATAAAATTCAGTACTGTTGATGAACAAACTTCCCCTTGTTACTACCATTCCTCAGTCTGTGTTCTGTACTGCAGTAACTGCTGAGTACTGTTTAGTGCTAAAATAGCAGTTACAGATGCACATATGTCACTTCAAAAATTTCTTGAAAAGTATCAAGGGCAAGAACTGCACAAGAAAACACAGATTTGGAGCTGCATCTCAAACAGTCAACACATAATTAAGCCCTCCCTTGGTTAAATGAAGTAGAAGACAGCAGGTTCCTAATGCAGTTCATGTTAGTTAACATAATAGTCTCCTTACATAACAAGATATTTAAAAAAAAAATAATTATCCACTTCAAGAGATAAGCTGACTACAACAGAGGTAAACCTATTCAGAGCTAGGTAGGTAGCCACATTACGTATCCTATGCAGTAATCTACTTGTGGCCTCTTCCCAGCCAGAGATATTCTTAATCTTGTTCCATAACATGAAAACATTCAAAGAAAAAACTTCACCTCCCTGAAGGACTTGTGTGGCCAGCACAGCACACACGGCTGTACTGTGTATGTCATTTTAATCTAGTAGAACATCCGCAAAACAATCTATGGTGCAGAAGTGTAATGCATTTTAAAATACCTATTCTGAAACTTCAAGGGAAAGGAAAAAAAGAGGCAACTTAATACAAATAAAACCACTCTGAATTCTGAGAAAATGCAATGTAATGACAAAAAAAAAAACGTGTAGAAGGGAATGTCTACTTTTGAACATGTACAATTCTGCTGTTTTAGTAGAACAAACAATCCTAATTGTATTTTTTTTCCTCAGAGTCAAACGTTAAGAGTACCACTTAAACTTTCTAAAGAAACATTTATACAAATGACAGAAGAGTATCTAGTTATCAGGACTGGAATACCTTGAGCTTTTTGGAGGAATTTTTATAGGACAAGCAAGTAAGCTAAGGACACCTTATGTATTTATACAACCATGCTATACTAATTTTAGTTGTTTGAGTTTTTTGGTTTTGTTTTCATTTGTTTGGTTTTAATTTAATTTAATTTACTTTCTATGTTCCTTTGGTAGTAGCACCAAAAAAGGACATACAAACAAATTGATGTACAATTTCTATTCAGACAACATCTTACAAATATAGGACATACAGGGATGCTCTTACAGCAACGCTGCCCATACTTCAGTGTTAAAAGAATTCTCAAGCAGCTCCAAAACAGTTATTCCTCTGAATTCTACACTACTGCTGCATTGGCACAAATCATCTTAACTAACAACTTCTGGAAAAGTACTACTTCAGATCTCTGCATCCCTTCACAAGGTTTTTGACCAAATCATAGTAATTACATCCACAAAATCATTAAAAATGCAAGTAAACAGGTATTTCTCAACAAGTGTTAGGACAACATTAGATAACTCTGCTGGTTAAGAGGCATGCTAATTCTGAAATTTGGTAAATGGCAAATAGCCCTTGAAGTAGGGCTTTCACTCAGATCTGCAAAGTCTCATTCCACTCACCCTCCTGACAAAGCTTATTCTAATTAGCCACTGCCAGAGTCACTTCCCTCTTTTGAACAGCGTTACACAGCCAGCAGCTGCACTACTTTTACTGATTCCGCAAGGTCAACACGCTTTTGTCTGCTTTTATCTACACAATATGGTTTTCAGTCTCAACTCTTAGATCTCCTCTTCCTATTATTCACGTTCAGGATTTTTGACAGACATCTACTTTGATTTACAGGCTGTAACTCTGTGACACCTACCTTCCAAATTTAATCTGCATGAACTCCTATCTTACTCTTCCTGATGAAGTGCTAACCTCACACTTTCTCAGAAGCATAAACACTTCAACACAACACAGTTCTAACACCAGTTATATCACTTAGTTCTTAAAAGCTCTCATGTCTCATCCATGCTATATTAAAACACTACCTATAATGTTGATTCTCTTTTTTGTATGTCATGTTTCACCTCATTCTAGTTTAGTCTCTCTTTTACTCATATATTCTACAGCAAGAAAACAGATATATTTTCTGCAACACTGTTCTAGAAGGTTTTATCTAAAAACTTCCAGCTCTACTCCCTTCTGAAAGGACTACGACTAGGGAGTCAGTCTTTCCTTCATTGCTCAATATCAGTTCACTAATAACAACCCTTAATATATCAGAACAACTAAGTCTGGCTAAGGTTCTTTCAAGATCTGGTCTTCATCTTCCCATGTCCCAGTTATTTGTCAAGGAGAGGAATATGTAGTTTTTCAAGAATCGGTATGCTTCCTGCAGTACCTTTAAGACTACTAGAGCACAGGTGGAATATATGTTATCGTTCCAAAGTTGAACAGTTTTCCCCAAGACAGACTGATCTCTGGTCAGAGTAAACCCATGTATATAAAGCCTTTACAAAATATTTAAAGGAAAAAAAATGCTGTATATGCTTATGGGTATGTGGATACAGCATCTAAAGTCTGAAATGTCACATCAGAAAACAGTGAAAACGAAAAGACTTTTTTAAAACACAAGCTATGTCTGTTTTTACAACAGCTGTTATCAGAGCTGAGTCTGAGAGTTGGGGAAAACTAAGTAATTCCAGTTTGCGTTTAAAAAGCACTTCTTTTCTAAGGAAGTATGACAACATACTTTACATCAGAGTATTTAACAATAGCATATTAAATATCTAAGAAGCAGTTACCAATTATACTCACTAGGTCTTTATCTGGGTTCCCAATTCCACATTGCGAGGTGTATAGTTTCTCATAAAACCCAGAACAAGAAATTTAGGTTTTTGGAGTTTTTATATAAACTTTGAATACCTAAGCATCTCCAAAAAATTTCTTTCATCACGCTTAAGACGTGTTCAGGTCATAGATTTATTTTTAAGTTAAAAGTTTTATTGAAATACATAACTATTTCTCTTACCTACGGTGTACCAACTTGCATCTGTTAATTTGTTGATAACTGCTTCCTGGTATGTTCCATCAGGATTCTTCACTTCCACAACAGTTCCCACCTAAAATACAAAAGGCTCTTTAGAACTTCTAAAACTGGCAGTGGAATGAACACTTTTGTATTTAGCAAACAGAGATAATATCTAACCTACTCTGTTAAATACACCATACTTTTCCAGTTTCACTTGAATTTATTTGTATCCCTCAAAACTTCTTTCTTCTCATTCCTCTAAAATAAGCCAACTAACTGAGCTGATTATTTCCTGCCAGCAGGTGGGGAACAAGAACCAATTTGAGTGATGTCATTCTCTTGTATAAGAGCTTGCCCACCAAATCCTCCAGCTGAGTTTTCCAAAGCAACAGTGACTAAAAATCAAAGCCAGCCAAACTTGTTAGCTTTAAGGCCAAAAAGAACAAAGCAGCTTGCATCAGCCTGTATGCTGCATCCCTTTTAACTAGGAAGAAAAGGTTAACATGAAGAGGGTATTAATGCTAGCTTTGCAGCATTGCCTTTTATGCTTCATGATGTTATCTGGCCTCTGTAAGAAACTGAACCTTCCACTTTCACCCCACAATGCATATACATTTTTATATGAAATACTGAAAAATAATGCTTTTCAAAGCGTTAATAAAATATGAAACAAATATATTACCTTTAAGGGACCCTTTATATGGTCATCCTGAACTTCCACTGTAGAAGAATCGTGTCTAAAAGTTACCTAAAAAATATAATTCAACTGACAATCACTTGATACAATTGAGCAGCATAAGCACACATAGTTGTCAATAGCCCTTCTCTTACTCTCATATATAACGGTTCATCACTATAATCATTCCACTTGCTGAAAACCATTTCATTCATATAATTTAGAAATATAAGGAGAAAAATTCTTACTTGTTGAAGCTTCTAAAATATTTTTTATCTTTCAAAATAGAACTACCTCTAAAGAAAGTGACAACAGTTTATCAACAATGTTTAATGTCTCAAAACAATCTCTGCAGTCAAGACTTTGAAGCACAAATAATTTTTAAGAAATACTTACATTTCAATGCTCTAAAATCAAATCGGTTTAGTCCCTATATCTAACCTGATATGATAAGGTTTGCTTATTAAAATGCACTCCCCTCACTCACAGTGGGAAGACTCACACACAAAAACGTACGGGACGCTGCTGTCAGCTAAACAAAACTAACAACCCAAATAGCCTTTCAATTAATATCAGCCCAGCCTGCGCAGCGCTACTTATTTGGAAGTAAATGGATAGCTAACTTTTCAGTCTTTCAGAAGTGGAATGAGTAAATCCTGTATTTTCAAGGTATTCTCCCACATCATTGGTTGTATGTCTCTCTAATTGTACACGTTGTCCTCAGGAAAATAGAAACAGTCTGGAAATTTGAAGTTATGACTGAAACTTACAGGTTCCTCCTATCAATTACACCTGAAGTTTTATTTCCACTTGGTTTTGAAATTCAGGAAAACTGAGAAAACTCTGGCATTGCATTTTATGTACGCATGTACCTTTTAGTAACACGCAAATAATGTTCTAATATTCACCAGAACATACTCACTCAGTATATGTTGCTTTATTTAGTATCTACTGTAAAATAATAAGGTAAAGTGAGATTCATCCATATAACAGTAACTCAATTACAGTAGTCTTACATTAAATCTGAGGACTTGGTTCATGAATGTACCCAAGATTATGTTCTCACTATTATTGAGAATTTCTCCACAGCACACAGCAACAGCAAAATTTCCTTCAGAACAACATTAGCTAACACCAATTCTCCTACTTAGTCTCCTCAAGAGGAGAGCTTAATGAATTTTGTAAACCCTGAAAGGAGTGAACAGCTGAGAACAGTACCTGCAAGCAGGACTCAGGAGAGACTACCCTGACTGACTGATTAGATAACAATTGCGCTAAAATGCTTTACTGCCTTTCAGGTGCTACTTCATTAAATAGTCATCTGAAAACCACAGAAATACATTGCTATAAAACAACATTCTTTTTAGAGCAGCATCATCCCACCTACTGACGGCAAATACATTCTGTCCCCCAGATAGCCAAAATTGTACTTTGCAATCTGAAAGCAGGTTTCAGGCTAGGAAATAACTGAGCAAAGACTACCCTTCTGAACCTCAGCTTCATGGATACAGGTACTTATTCCTCTCTTTTGGGGGATTTACCTAGAAAACAAAAAGCTCAGTGCAGATGCAAAGTAATCTGACATTTGTGACACTACTGGCTCATATGAAATGTTGTTTTTATTTACTTCCTGTAATTATTTTAAATGTATTTTACAACAAAAAGGAACTCTATCCAGAACAGAGCCTGCCACGATGGACTATGATGAAAGGTAAATGAAACACACTGCTACAGTGCATCCTTTCTGTCCCAGGTAAAAGATTAAGACATTCACCAGCACAACATCAACCTATCTAGACTCAGTTGGAATTTTCCTTTTCTTCACCATCCTGAAGAGACAGTCCTGGTAGGCTCCATACAACAGATGCTTCACTAGTTTCTGTTTAATAAAGACCTACACAGAAAAGTTTCTTCTGAAACTTCTGTGGAGGGTGCCCAAATACAAGTGGCTATGAATGATGGTGCTAATTGTTTTAGGAGACACTGCCAAAATAAACTGGCTTCAATAGCTCTCTAAGGAAAGCTACAATTGATCCTACAAATTTGAAGTGGACTACCACTAAGAGTGAAAGTCTTACCCTTTAATCAAATTTGTACCACCTTCACGCTTTTCACAAGTCCAGGCAAATCTTGTTTTATTGCTTTCTGTGATAAAGTGTGTCATGCAGCTACATTGATAATGTAAAATTCTGTACCATGTACAGAACCCACCAGTGACTGCTAAACTGTGAAGTATAGTACCTATTGAGACTGAAATGATAGACACATAGCACTTGTGTTAAATTGAAACTATTAAACTATACCAGTGATGGAAAGTTGTTATGAAGGGCTCCCTCAAAATATTCTAGGAAGCAGAATTTGACAGAAGAAGAAAGGATGTAAAAAGAAGCACAGCTAAATATATTTTACTTGCCTGAAGATGACATACTCCGTATCAAAAAAAAAAAATTGTCGCCATTCCCCTTTCTCAACAAAGTATCTAGTTACAAAACCTAAATGAAAGCTTCAGACTAAAACTGATGTTATGAAGTTAATTGACTTTCCCTTTTCTCTAGTAGTTCCAGCAGACTAGTGCATAAAATATATTTGAGCCAGAAGAAACTGTTAAACAAGTAAAAACAAATTACAACAGATAAACTACCAAAATTCCAGAAAAAAAGTACACCTGATAATAACAATCTTGGTTAGAGCTAGTACTGGGGAAAGTCTGTATGTGTCAGAAAGAGCTGAAAAGATATTTAGAGAAAATCAAGGGGTCACTGCTAAGTTTAGGGAATGCACGTTCCTGGTAGAGGAAAGACAATGCAAACAGATAGCTGCTGCACTCACACACACACAAAAAATCTCGAATCATAGCACAAAGCAGCAACAGTACTAACAGGACAACAACTGACCTAAGCTATACAGTAGCAGCAAAGACAGACACACACACACAGACACACACACACACAGAGACAGACACACAGAGACAGACACACAGAGACAGACACACAGAGACAGACACACAGAGACAGACACCCACACAAGAGACAGACACCCACACAAGAGACAGACACCCACACAAGAGACAGACACCCACACAAGAGACAGACACCCACACAAGAGACAGACACCCACACAAGAGACAGACACCCACACAAGAGACAGACACCCACACAAGAGACACACAGAGACACACACACACCCCCCAACTTGAATCCACGGGGCTTTAGGCACAGCCTCCACAAACAAGGGAAAACAGCCTTAACTGCAATTGGCCATTTAACAAGTAAAGAGTTGAAAGGAGTTAAGATTCTACTGATCTAGGCACAATTCCTGTACTCAAATAATGGTACTTAACAGCTTAAATACCAAAACTTAGTTGCTGAAACTCAATGGTGCTGTAAAGCATAGAGCAGCTGATGATGTTAAGAGTGAAAAGACCACTAATTTGCTCTAAAGGCTTTTTAAAGATGTCAGATTGAAGACTAACATCATCTCATTATAGTTAACGTTATTATCAATTAAGTCCTTCCCACCAGGGCTTTTGGAGACAGCCTGCACCCTCCCTCATACATACTCTAGGCAACAATCAGCCATAGCATGAGGGCAGATTTAAGCAATGCATGACAGTTTACATAGGAGGCGTCTTCTATAGCAGGTTATCACCACTCACAATTCACGTTTTCAGTTATATATTTACAGTAAATAAGAAGAATATTCTGCCACTATAACTCTGTTGCAGAGCAACAATCTAATTTATTTTTTTGTAAGTGCTTTTGATCTTTGCTCTGTTATACTTCTGCATGGGGTTAAGAGGCAGAGCAGAAAAATAGTACCTGCTTCCAGGTTAGAAGCTTTTAGGGCAATATTATCCAAACAGAAATATAAGGCTATTTTGCAGTGTAGAGTATATAATAAAACCAAGCCCAAATCTTGTAATCTTTATTTCTAGAAATGATACTTTAAATTTTCAAGGAATATTAAAATGCATCTCAAGTATTCCCTCTCCACAGTTTTTATCTGTGCTGCATGTAGCTTGTATTGATTCATTCAGTCATTAACTAGCCATAATAAAGATTAGGTGAGATCCCCTGCTTGTTATGCAGTAGGATTCAATATGCCAAGTCTTTGTTGGAAGACAGCAGGGTTTCATCTTATTCCTGAAGCATTATCTAGTTGCCACTGCTAAATAGTGGTGACCTGTGCTCCTAAAGTAAAAGGAACCATATCAGATCTACGTTGAGTAGTTTTAACTATTTTCTGATAACATTCTCCCATACATAAGCCTACACCTGCCATATCTTGAACATCTACTTTAAGATCAGCCTGTGTTACTCAAGGCCACAAACACTGGATGCAAGCAGATGACAAAGCAGTGAAAGAAACCATGTATTTAATTGTGTCAGAGGGGGGAACCCTTCCCCTCCCTACAAAAATAAGCTTAATGTTATTTCAAAGACTGCACGACCAGCCTCCAAATAAAGGACAACAGCTTAGCTGTCTAGCGACTGTAAAGAAGTTTCACACTGCTATTTTGAACACTGATGATTTTCTTTTTTTCTATTTGCAGGAAAACCACATACCTTGACTTTGACAAGTCTTTTTGCTGTCTTGATCTTGGCTTCACAGAAGGCTCCTCTGTACTTCGCACTCACATCAGTGCCCACTGTGAGATAGGGAGGCTCATCAATGGCCTGGAACAGAAAGGAAAACAACTGGGTTTTAATTACTTGCCACTGGCAATAGAGCTACATGGCCTTACTAGCTTTCTTGGACGGAACATTACAAAGCAGCCCAATAAAACTTAACTTGACAGCGTATGTAGCAGTAGAAACATAGAGCGCAACAGTAAGCTCATGCAATGACTACCATAAATATAATAAACTGATAGCACAGTTGTCTGCAACAAGTGCCACATAAGCTTCCAACATCTGCATCACCTGAAGACACAGCAGAAGGCCAGTTCTACTGCAAAGATGAAGGTCAATCAAATGTTCTGCCTTCTTTATTTACTTAGAGATTCAATGAGTCTCATTAAGATATCACTGTTTATTTCCCTCAAATCATAGAATGGCCTAGGCTGGAAGGGACCTTAGAGATCATTAAATCCAATCTCCCTGTCATGGGCAGGGACACCTCTCAACTAGATCAGGCAACACATGGGGACCGAATGGGGATCAAACCCATGACCTTGGTGTTATCAGCACCACGCTCTAACCGACTGAGCTAACCAGCCCTCGATAATTAAGGTTAATTTCTCATAAGTAAGTAGAACAACTCTGAAGAGACTTTGCTTTTTCACTTTTGAATAAAGTAAGTTATATACATATACAGGTGGATGCTCACCAGGAGAGCAGCCTGAGCGGCAGAGTAGAAGTTGAAAAACGGTCAGACAAACACATAATGAAGGTGAAGGGCCTGGACAGAAGACAAGGTTCCATATCAAGTAACAGAAGAACAGGTGACACCCAAACCGAGAAGGGAAATAAGCGGTTTGGGGGAGAGGAGAACAGCATGCTGAGTGAGCTCATGAAAGCTGTTCCCTCAGAAGAGGTCCATCTTTTCTCACTCAACCTCTCCCAGTGTCATCTGGGGAGACTCCAGATATATGAACGACCTCACTATCACTGCACAGAACATGGTTTAAGAGTGACAAGGCAGAGGATGACCAGCAACAGGAGTGAGGTACGTTTCCAAGAGCTAGAAGGCTCCAGGCAGCCCTAAGCCCTCATATCATGTTTTTGCACCTTTACAGATTCAAACACAGCTCACAAAAGGCAGCTCTGGCACATCCCAGCTCTCTGTGGGAAGAGTACAGAGGCAATCTCCTTCAAGGGTCTCGGAGCTACTGTTCAATACTGGAGTGTTTGCGTTCAGCATCAGGTAATTCTCCCTGGCTGTTTCCAGCTTCAATACCATCAGAAACAAAGGCAGGTAAGTATGTACCTGAATACTTCAACACAGGATTTTTCAGAAATTTAAGTTTTACAAAGCTTTAAATTGAGGGACATTAAATTCTACAGTGTCAACACCATATTAATGATGCTTTTTACCCTCACTGTACATGTCTACCCCTCATTTACAGGAATAGAATATATTTCAGAGTACTAGATAACTATTATGAATCTGCCCTTGCTAACACCATTAGAAACATGAATGCTTTAATGAATCCCTTCTTCTCTTTCTCTTTGCACACATGGTGCGTGACTGCATGCATAGTGGTAGCATATAGCACTCTGGTAATCGTATATCCATGAACACGTATCTGTTCCCATTCCAGACTTAATAACAATAAAACTCATCAGAGATTAAGAAGGTCTCTGTTAAGAGTGTTCGCATTCTGTAATTCATTCCCTCCTTGCTTGTCTAACAGTGTAAACGTACTTGCCTTCAAGGCAGGCTGCAAATGCTGTTCTCTTGCTCCACTTGGAAGTATGCTGAAATAGGTATTCGAATGGTGATAAAACTGGTTTTGCTTAGTACTATCCCTGAAGTGTAGTATGTAGTGGCTGCTTCAAATGATACAAATCTGACCAGGGGAAAGCAGTGATGTATTCTCTTGCAAAGTCAGTAAAGCTCTAACATCCCTCCTGTCCTCCCCCTGCTCTTTAGTGAAGAAACTCAGTACCACAATGCTGGTAGTATTTCAATGCCAGCTGATCTTTCAAATTTAAGTGTGGAGCACTGAGATTACCTTAACGAGACAGAGATCCCAGTTGGATCGCACCGCTGCATACACCTACAATCTTCCTATAAACAAATACTTCAAGAACTTATTATGTCACTATCTGTCTGTACCTCCCTGCACAGACAAACTAATTAGCTCGAAGTCCAATTCATAATCTTAAATTTAATTTACAGAAAATAAAGATGCTTTTTCTTCACTACTGCTAGATATTAACTGGAAAAAAAAAAAAGTATACAGTCCTGAGAAACAAGACAATCTGAAGCTCTGGTCTTTGGAAGTTTATGGCAGCTGAATAGCCAAGTCAACAATCAAAGTTTAAAATAGGATTTGCAATTTTTATTAAGAGTATAATCACTAATATTAGTGATTACTTCATCATTACTCTGCCTTATTTGCAAAAGCTTCTTGCAAAAAAAAAAAAGTAAATTCATTTGAAGAATTAACATCTGTAAGAAATAATTTCTGTTACTACCATGCAAGTTAATTTCAATCCCTAGCCCACATTTTCTGAAGTTACTTGTACAACAGCTAACTTATTTTCACTGAAATTAGTTAATATTTACCGTTGTAAATAGAGTAATTTCTAAGAACTGCAAACACACAGACTATTTCCTTTCCACTGCAGGTATGTTTACTAAAAATATGGTAATGGAGTGGCTTCTGAGATGACAATTTATACTGATGAAATGTGTTTTTAAACTACCACTATTATTCATTACACATTTTAAAATAATCATGTGAAATCTTCAGTGGATATATACAGGATTTTTTTTCCTATTTTATTACTGTATTAAAACACAAATGATGCAAGTTTTATTTCCTAAAACTTTTAACTGAAATTTTCAAAATACTTTCTTCATTCTGACTGATAGTATCAGCTGAAACTGGTAAGTTAAACTAACTAGCAAGGTGTGACGCATCATAGAGAATGTGAACTAGAAAAGCAAAGTGTAATGATCAAAGTGTGGCATTAACTTCATATAATCCTTACCACGACTTTGTCATTTTCACCAACTCTGAGTCACCTGTTCTCAAGCAGGCTTTACTCAATTCCACCAAAATTAGACAGAGATTAAAAATAAGCATGCAGTTATTTTTGCCTTTCTGTTATCCCTTCTTTGCTTTGTGCTTACGTCATTTACACACATCCTTACACTGAGAGTGAATGTATCTTTGCCTATTTAATTTTCACATGCTTTGGCAGGATTTGTTTTTATTTTCCCTTTGGTTTTCAGTGCAGCTTACCAAAAAAAAAAAAAGAAAAAGCTAAAATGCAGATAAAATCTAAGAACATAATTCAGCAATCTTGTAAAAGGTACTACAAAGTTATTGAAATTATCCTAACAAAAAGCACTGCAATAGTCTTTAAGGGGAAGGAGGAGACATAACGTTGGACTACCCTACAATAAAAAACTCTGAGCTTCTTAAAATCATTAAAAACTATTTTTGAGAGAAATCTACTAATCTCACATGTTGCTGTCTCCAAATCTCTGGGCTGCAGTCTCAAGGTCATCTGATCTTATTTTTTTTTACATTCTATATCTGAACAGAACCCCTTGCACTTTGTAATTTGTGGATTAGAATTATCTTTTCAGTAGCATAATCACAATACCATCATTAAACTTTTGCTCAACAGGAAAACTGAAAAGTGTGCCAAGCACAAACCATCACTCACTTACTAGATCATGAACTTTCACTCAGCAGCCTCAATACACTCCCCAGATTTCTTCTCTCTCAATGTTTCTATGTCTGTAAAAACAGCGTTCAGTTCACAGAGAAAGAAGAAAGGGAAAAGTAAAGCTGAGGGTAGTCTCTAGGTTTGCTTTTTTTTGGCGATTTGAGTTTGTTTGTTGTTAAACTATTGGCTGAGGACCGCTATGGAAGATGCTCAC
>NW_009736658.1:0-2533 GCF_000703405.1 Apaloderma vittatum | reverse complement strand
TAACTCATTGTCTTGCATTTTGATTTCTGCAACATCCTGAAATTAGGACTGAACTAGAAAGTGTGAGAAAAATTGGAAAGGATAAGTAGGTAGAAATGGAGCTGGAACAAAGGACCCAAGGAACAGGGTAGTAAAAGCATAAGTTACCAATGCTAAGAGAAAGAAGCAAATCACTTGTACTTGCCTGAGTGCATACTCTGTGAACTTTTATATGGAGCTGATGATTCCTGATTGTCACTATTTTGTCTGCTATTAAACACCAATCTGGTCTTTTGGTGATAAACTACTTCTGTTACCAGTTACCCTAATTTCTCAAGTGGCAAAAATTTACGTGAATCTAGAGATTGTTCCTCTGCTGATGAAATATGTGGCATTCAGCGTTACCATAAGTGCCACTTTTATTTTTACGGTCTGCCTAGGAATCACCTGAGGTTTATCTACAAAGAAAATTTAAGTCAGCAGGCATAGTTCTGGTCAGGGAAATGGATAAAGTAGAAAAGCAGATGAGTGGTTAACTTAACTTCCTTCACACAGGTGAAACACCAGGTGAAAACACATTTATCTTGACCTTTTAACCCCTCTCCAACTACAGCTGAGTTCACTTGTACAAAGACTTTGCAAAGCACCCTTCAGGGAAAAAAAAAATTAAGGAAAACACCACTGCATGTTTATTTCACTCACTCTATGTGAAATACCTGCTCTGAGGATGAAGTGGGGTTTTATAATTAGGGTGACTGTCACATGTCATATTTCTACTCCATTCCTTGCAGATGCTGTGAGTGACCTCTATACCGTACCAATTAGAAACGAAAAAAAATTTACTTACTCTAAAGTTCTTCCGCCTGCAGTCTGAATCACAGAAGTGCTTAGCATGTGTGACTTCCCACTCTAACAGAAGCTGTGCTTCATATTTAAAAAGTACTGCTTATTTATATTAAAAAAAAATTTTGGGCCAATTATGTTTCAAGTTGAGCATCTAGGTTAAATCTGATCTCTGTAATGTAGCTATTTTCCATCTATATGTAAAACAGCAATGGCATGCTGTCATCTCAGAAGGATCCTGAAAAGATTCATTCACTAATATATGCTTGATGGTGCCTGGAGTGAGTGAGTAAGGCCCAGCTGAGAGCTTGAGAGCGAGATCCAGTCCTAGCTACTACTCGTGTATGGACTTCAGCCAAACTGAGCATCTTCAGAGCAAGCTCTGATCCTCACAGCTCCCAAGGCTTGAAAACTGTGATTCTTAAGTGACGTTTGCCAAGGATAAACACAGTGAACTAATAATTATGTCTTCAAAATATAATCTGAAAATTAAGTAGGCTCTAGAAATGATGAGGTGAACAAAAAAATATTAAATAACTGGCCATTAAATGAGCATTACCAATTTTCTGCACAGGAGGAGGCAGATGTTATGTGGAAAAAACAACATGTGAATATGTCCTAATGTACATATCGAAGGAAATTAATTATGGGTGATGAGGCATCCTTAATTATCACACTTTTTAACTGGCAAGTATTTGGCCCTATGGTTGTAGTAGTGTCATTCTATGTAGATGTGTGTGTGTAATTGAACTAATGTATATTCTGAACATACTATTTCATACAGTTAATTTCTGACTGGTTCTTCTCAGTCGTTCTCACTAGTCTCCGGTACCCGATAATATCTTTTGCTGCAGTTATGCTGATTGCTCAGCTTAGTTCTTAGTGAATAAAACCCTTAATATAATCAGCGCAGAAGATGTATAGCACATTGCAAGTAGTCAGCAGAGTTAGCTCAAATAACTTCTTGTGCATTAGAAACCAAAAATAAGCTCAAAAGCTGTGTGCAGCTCAGAATCTGTGAAGCATGACGTGCCCTTCCCAATACCTTCTAGTGACACCTTTTGTGAATAAGACCATGGTCTGTAATCTGACTCAATGCACAGACTTGTTCCTATCCCTTTTCTGTTCGCATATTTTCCCAGTAACGTGTCTACTTACAGCCCCCTTTAATGACTGCAGAAGAGAACAGAAAAAAAAAAGTTGAACGGAGTATATGTAGCAATGCAAAATCAATAATCAGGATAAACTTTGAAAGTAAATCCTGTTTGCAGTCTAGGATGGATGGCCTTGTATCCTAACTAGAAAACAAATCCTGAGCTGGCTTACTTGGAGCAAATATTTTACTGGATGTGACTGGAACTGCACTCACCAGCACCATGACTTTGACCCAGAAAGTATCCTGGAGTCCTGAAGAAGCAGAGAAAGAAAATGTTTGATCCTGTCATCTTTTCATTTCCACTTCCTTCTGATATGAAGTACCAGTGTTAAAGTTGTATTTTTCAGATTTTTATAAACAGATCAACAAAAATCACTAAGGAAAACACTAAGGAAAACATGTCCTCATGTGGCCACCTTAAATGTCATATGCCAGTGCAACTGTAAGTAAACATAGGGAAAGTAAGTCCCACATTTTTTCATGTTGATCTCCAGAATCTTTCCCCTCCTGTTAGGTTGCAGAAAATATTACCTTTCAGAAAATATTATCTTTCAG
>NW_009736657.1:0-20165 GCF_000703405.1 Apaloderma vittatum | reverse complement strand
CGGTTTGCCAAGAGCAGCACGCAGCTGAATAGCAATAAATTAAAAATCTGGGTTATACGGAAGATTTTATGGGTTGGAGGGGTGGGGGAGTTGTTTTCTGCTCTAGACACTACAGCTGCTTAATAGGCCTTTCTGACGCCCCTGTGCTTGACCTTCGGCGTGGGCCCTGCACATGGGCCTGCTCCAGCTTGAATCTCTCGGCTCTGAACGTAGCAGGAAATGTCGATGCTGTCTGGCTCTTACTACTCTCCTCCCTTAAGAGATGGATCCTGTCTCCACGTTAGGAACAGTAGCTAGGATCATGCTTAAAATCCTCCAGGTCTGTTTCTGTTCCTGTTGAAGTATGGTTAGGGACAAGTGAACACTCAACTTGCTGCTCTGTGCCTTGCCAACGGCCCATCCACCTACTTCGTGGTGTTAATCTCTTTGAGATTTGACCTCTTCTCCCCATGTATGCAAGACATGTATCATGCATAGTTACTGATACAAGCATAAAGAAGGCCTTAAAAACCTGAAAGGTTCTCTGAAAATTTTATTTCCATAAATTAAAAACACACACAAAAGAAACAGTGAAATTTTAGGTTTACACAATATCGAACAGAAACAAAATGCCAAGAGCCTGATGGAGGCTAATGGCACAAGTGTACAAATTCTCATTGAGCTATTTGTTAACTTGATAGTATCATAGAGACTTTGAACCCACAGTTACCATCCGTATTCTAGAAGAGCACCTGGAACATAATACACCAAAGGCTCACCTCAGAGAACTGCTTGCAGAAAATCATATCCAACAAGCATCCGAACTCAAGTGTATGTAGCCCCACAGCCAGCCAGGCAAATGCTGTTAACATACATTAAGTAGCCTGAGCCACTCCTGTCATAGCATGATGAAAACAAGATTTTTTTTCCTTTATATTTTTTTTCTTTGGGAGGTGATCTTTCTACCTTCCATCACCAGCAAATTTAGCAAAGAGCTGCCTGGCTCTGCAGAACTTACTAATAAGAGGCAGTACAGCTTTGCAATTCCTCTCAAGCTGCTCCAGTCATCACTGTGTGAGCTATATGTACAATGTCTTTCCATGATGATGCAAACAAAATCCTCACTGGAGTGGGTTCATTTTATGAAAAGGCAAGTGTACATATCGTTCAGCTAGGGAGGTATGCAAGACCCCAAAAGATGCATCTTCTGTACTTTTCATTTATCTGGGACAGAAGCAGCTCAGAGTGGCAAATGTGTAGCTTTTGCACCGTCACCACTCTCAGTGGACAAGCAGCAGCCACAAGGAACAAAGCTGTTCCATGAGTGGTGTAAACAGGAACAGAGGTGAGAAAGGACAAAAGAAGCGCACAAGCGTAACTGACAGCTGTATGCTGGAGGGGGAACAAGATGCTTTGTTTCAATTAGCTTACATCTCTATCATCACACAAATACTAAACCAAAGCAGCATAATGCTGTATATTTGGGTTTCCACAAACTGGGACAAGCTAGGCAACTGCAACATCATTTTGTAACTCCTCCAAATATTGTAAAGGAAAGAGAATTGAGTGCTTCTTTGCTCTGCTCTCTCTGCTGTAGCTGTTAAAAAGAAAGCTAAGAAATACTACTTTAAAGCAATCAGAAAGAAGACAGAGCAGGGAAGCAGACAAAAAACTCCAAAACCTAAAAAAACCCAAACCCACAACCTAAAGGAAAACCCTGAAACATTCCATGTTTTGAAGCATATTAGAGGCCTGAACTTCACCTGGACCCAAGTTTCCTCCCTCACCACCCATATCCTTGTTTCCTTAAAAGACCCGGTAAGGTTACAGCACAATCATGTCATTCTTTGATCCCAATAACAGAAGGTGAATGAATGCTGTGTAACAATCCTATTATATAGCATAAAACCATAAAAATATATATATATATCTCACTCTTGCCACAGCTTCCAGTCAGTCAATAATTAGGCTAATAAACCAGTATAGAGAAAGTTTCAAATATTTTTAAAAGGCAGTCAACCTTTACTTTTTAGGGATTTATTTTTATAAAAATAAAGAGATCAATTAAAACGTTCTACAGCTGCCAAACAGGTTAAGCAGACCTTGCTGCTGAAATAGTAAGTCCGTATGTTCAAAGTTTGCCTGCCTTACCATTTTACCCTCAAAACCCAAACACCGCTACACTAAGTGTGCACACTCCTCTCTTTTCTTCAGTCTTCCTGAATGTAAAGAATGTAAACTTCTAGGAATCCCAGCACATAAGATGGGAGCAAAACAAACCAACATTACATTTCTTTCAAGACTTAGGCACACACAGAGTAGCAATCCTCTTCCATTTCTCTGCTTTCAAAGCTCTTCAACAGATGGCTTGTTAATTTTTAGTTTCTGTTTGGTCAGTAACAGAAGTGGCAGAGCAACAGAAGATTATGATGGTATTTTCAGTCCTGCATTTCTTGGAACTTTATTAAAAATACTCCCCCACTAGATAATTTGCTCATTTTGAAGCTAAATAGAAACTCTGTTATAGGGTTAGGTAAATAAGAAAGTGCAAGTTTCAAGTGAAAAAGAACAGGCTATTAAATTTGAGCATCCCAGCAACGACAGCTTTGCCTGAATAATTTCTATAGGCACTAAAGGACAGAAATCACCTGAACTGCAGCTAGCATTCATTTTGAATTATGCTTCAAGTAAGTTTAACAGAAGTTATCCCAGAAGGGAGCTCTCTTCCCTCAAAAGGTATAGCTGAGAAATTGCCCAGTGCTGCATCAGATAATTACAAGTGGCCCTACATAATGAAAAAAAAAAAAGTAATTTTCACATGCTAGGAGGCTCTTTGTACAACACTAGCTATTATGTACAACAGTGCTGTTCAGAGTATATCTAATTATAAGCTACATGAATTGTACATCTAAAATGGTAAAAAAACTCTCAAGATGGAGAAAAATATTTTCTTGTTGGCATTAAAATCAAGGTGGTATTTTTACTGCAATTAAAGTCCCTTAAAAATAAGTCTCAAAGATTTTGCTGGTGTTCCCTGCATGCAGCAGCTCAACTCAATTAAATAAAAGCCTCTACTTACGTATCCTGCAGCTTAACAGCCTCATGGGCTAACTAGCTTTTCCTCTGGAGAAGAGGATGGCATTAGCCAAGTAGGTAAGAACTCTTTTTTGGGGGGAAAAATTAGCACTGGGCACCATTTTTTTCTTAAAATATTACCTTTTTTTTTTGAGCACAGTCATGTTAAAAGGTGTCCACATGCAGCAAACAAAGAAACATATACAAAGTGCAAGTTATTTAAAGTCTAGTTCTGTGGGGCTTCTGCTGCCTGAAGCCAGGAAGGACACAAGAACTCAGAAGGAACCTCCTAAGTAAACAGAAGGAAGAAACAATTGAAAGCAAACCCAGACAGCTACTTCTACTTATTAAAAAGTTAGTGGTATATCAAGTATGAGTTTGCTAGAATTCATCTTTATCAAACACCGTATCTCTTCTGTCAGGTCGTTCAAAATAGCCATTACAGTAACAACAGCAGACTCAAATGTGCAAACGATCTGGAGTACAGAGTTCTAGCGTCACTGAAGGTGCACTACTCCCTCCTTTACACACCTACTCTACCCCCAAAAGGTGTTTAAACATAATTAAACATTAGCAGTAATTTCCAGAGGTTGGGGAAGGAATGGTAAATCATACGTGGCTGTGCTACACTCAGACAGGGACCTACAAGAATCCCTCCAATAGCATATTAAAAAAAAAAAAAAAGAATAAAAAATAGCACCTTAAAGAGGGCCACAGCCAAAAACTGATCATCAGACAGTAGAACAGAGTGGTAGAGTAACCTATGAAGAAGTCAGCAGGTACTTCCTAACAGGACTAAAACACTAAAGGAGCTGACTGGACCATTTTCAGCTAAATGGCTCTCTTAGATGCTAGAGGCCTGCTCCTGCTCAGCCTCCTCTGCAAAAAAGGCTTCGAGGTCCATTAGCTTCTGACTCAGAAGAGCATCTAACTCTGCACTCTGTAGTGCAGCTTTTTTTGCTCGGGTGAAACTACCCACTGCTTTGATTTTGCCTCGTGTCTTCCTCTTCCGGGGAAGAGTGAAGTCCTGAAACTCTAGAATCCGCTTTCTCTTCTGCTGGCTGACAGAGACCAAGCGTCCATTTTTCTCCTTGGGCTCTTCAAAGATTGTTTCCAAGCTCCTGCAAGCAAAGGACAGAACATGTGAATACTCAGGAAGCAGTTACCACCTTACAAGGACAGGGAGACCAGTGGATCCCTAACCCAAACAACCGCACTTCCAACTTACACTTTCACAGCCCCTCTGCACCTCTTGTAACGTACACTCATCTACAGCTTCCACCTCCTGCAACTGCACAGCACTGCCAGCTAAATAATTTGTTACAGGTGCACAGACAATTGGGTTCAAGCTCTTTCTATCCATTTTTCAGATCAAAAGCACAATTACAGAAGCTTGATCTATAAAGATTAAAGAGATCTGAACATTAAAAAAGTAGCATCTTGATAATCAAACTATACTTGATGACAGGCAGTTATTCTTAGTATTTTAAAGAATATTTAGTTGCCTTTGAATTTTGAAAAAGCATATACTGTACTTGGATGGAGGCTGCAGTGAACGAATAGGTAAAAAAACCCCACAAATGCAAATTGTCAGTTCATGTTCTATTTCACTGCTTTCCATCCAAGTAGTAAAAGATACTATTTTTTTCAAGTAACTTTATCCTACCACTTTAAACTAGAGTAATTAAAAAAATATATCTCCCTTAGCTTTCAGTCACCTTTAATCTTCTCTCTCTCTCGACCTAAGTAATTTACACTTGTCTCAGTTTTCTCATTAGGAAGCAGAACCAACCTGGCTGGAGGAGGGGACTTATAGTTCTTGTTTGTGTAAATTTCTTCTAAACTAAACTCTTTCTTCTTAAGCCTGAAAAAGTAACGAATAAGTCAGTGAAGAAACAATAATTTCCAAACTACCTCTCTTCACAACAAGCAGATTTACAAGAAACAAGTATCGTTTGTGTTCTATGCCTAAATGCTAACTAATTACGCTTTAACTAATTGGAGACAGAGAGGAATGATAAATGAGGCTGCAAAGTACCTAATTTCATACAGTGTTTTTATCAGGTCTGTGTCAAGACTTGCCATTTCTGCAGGGCTCAATGTTCCTTTACCATTCTCTGAGGTGAGAGAAATCCCTTCAAAGATATTTTTGTGGAAGTTAAGACTTAGAGTGTGTGTAGCAGATTAACATTTCATCTCTTGAGACTGATTTTACAAGTCACTTACTGACCATTAGCAAGCTGACCTGAAGAAATGCATTCCTTTGTTAAAGCTCACACTTCTGCTTAAGACAGAAACTGACTGTCACTTCACTACCTGCAGGGGTCTACAAGAAGGCTGGGAGGGTCTGTAGTGATAGGCCGAGGGGCAATGGGTGGAAGCTGAAACAGCGCCTACGTTTAGATAAGATCTGAGGAAGAAGTTCTTTACCCTGAGGGTGGGGAGGCACTGGCACAGGTTGCCCAGGGAGGCTGTGGATGCTCCATCCCTGGCAGTGTTCAAGCCCAGGCTGGACAGAGCCTTGAGCAACCTGATCTAGTGGGAGATGTCCCTGCCAGGGCAGGGGGTGTTGGAATTAGATGATCTTTGAGGGCGCTTCTGACCCAAATCATTCCATGACTCTACGATATGACTGGAAAAGCTTTATCAGTATCTGGCACTGTGATTACCCACATTTACACTGAACTAACATTTCCCTATCATCATACACCACAAACAAAGAAGGGTTTGTAAAGAACTCCAACATTATTTGCAGTAATCGAACTTCCTCACAGATCACTTCATCTCACTGTGTGTCATGTAATGACTTATTTTCAATACATATTTATCAATATGAACAACTTCTTTAGATAATCATTCCATTGCAGTTTAGTTTTTCACATTTTGCCCAAACCCCAGTTAGTAGTTCATATCCCATAGTCCTTTATTTATCCCTCCTCATTTGAAAACGTCATGTTCAAAGACCAATTTCTTTCTTCAGTCTTTTATACAGTTGATACAGGTGCATCAATCTTTTCTTGATTGACAGGAAGCATACATGAGGCATCACTCAACTAGGAGTGTACAAAATAGTGGTGGTAAGAGAAGCATTTATTGAAACGATTACATTATTATGCAGGAAATATAGGCAACACAAGCTACTATGGGTCCATTTAAAGGATACTGCTCACCTTTTTGGTTTGGGTAGTCCCATTGGAGTAAGGTTAGGGTCTGGCTTAGGAACAGTTTTCCTGATTCGGATCTGTGACACTTTCTTTGGCCTCTTTTCTGGCTCAGTCTTAAGAAAGAAAAAAGAAAAAAAAAAGTTAAATTGAAGGAAATAATGACCACACTAGTCAAGAGTTCCCTTTTATGTCGAGTATACGTTATCTATAGAGTAAACATTCTTCTTTGTTTTGCCACTTTCTTTCTGCTTGAATAAAAGAAAGTGGCAGCACACACTAGGAATAGCAGCCTCTTCTCTCTCCTCGCCTTTAACAGTTGCTAGATAATATTCAGCAGCAGCTTCAAGTTCTGGGGAACCAAGAGTCTGAGATACCCAAAACCTAAAATAAACTCACTTTTATCAGTTCTGTGTCATCTTGGGATTTAAGACAGGCTGGAACAGACGCATCAGCTTCGTCAAGGGCATGCACCTGGAGTTTAGATGCTGGAAGCCGGGGGGGAGATGAGGATGATGCTGGGAGTGAGCAAGACTTTGGTAACGGAAGAGGGAATGAAGTTTCCAGACTGTAACAGAGGAAGAAGGCAACATATGTAGGTTAATACTCAATTTATGTTGCAACAGCATTCCATGCTCTCAGGTGATGGTCCTAAATTGCAGTATGGGCACAGAAAACAATGCAATTTTGTGCCAAGTAAGTGAACTCTCTCTCCGGTACGTACACACCACCAAAACCTGCCACAGCCCACATTGAGATTATAACAAACTGAACTGCCAGAGTATATGAGCATGGAATTATAAACCCGCTCGTTTCCTATCGTCGAATAGTTTACAGCGCTACTTAGGAACTACTAAAAGTGATTAATCCTCCTTTTATCAGCAAATTTCTTTGATGGAACTATTAATTATACTTTTTGTTTACAGATAAATTCAAAAGATAGCTTTTATATCTACCATCCCAACACTGAAAAAGAATAGAGAAGGTTCAGCACTTAACGTCCAGTCGCTCAGACAGAAAGAACATATACCCAAGTAAGGAAACAAACTTCTACAGTTTCTTTACATAAGCGACACAACATGGTTGAAAGTAACAAAGCTGTTGGGTGCAATGATCTACATGGTGTCTGCATTAATGCCTCTCCACACTTCTCCACTGCATGATCCAGTCAGTTTACTTCACTACCATTTTAATCAGAAAGCTACTCTTGGAGTGAACTGCCAGGAGCTGAAAGCCAAAAGCACTGCCATAAGCAATGTCTTTCTGATGAAACTTATGATCCCACTACTCAGAATAAATATCAAAGCCCAAGAGACTCACCATATCTCATGACCTGCGGTCTGTAGTGCTTCCATACTCTGTACAGGTAAGTGTGGTGACATGGCATAGCTGGTTCAAAAGAAGAATGAAAAAAAAACAAAAACAGATAGACAGGAAGAAATTAGGTCTACATTGTAAAAAAACCTGAGGAAAAATTATTAGTATAAACTGGACTGTAAGACAAAAAATGCCAATATCGGGAATGAGAATGAAAGACTAAAATGATACAAGAGCAAGCCACACCTGCCATTAGTCCACTAGATTTCACTGACAGCTGGTCAAGGAAATAGTCCTACTTCCACTTAAAAATGGTAGTGATGAGAAAAGGAGATGAAAGTACAGAAAGAGAGGGAGACAATATTAGTCTTAAAGTTGTAACTATTTCTATGAAAGTCTATATTCCTCATTCAAACCTCTCAGGTTTTAAAATTAAAGTAACCAAAATCCTTGAGGGATTTGGCTACAAAATGAAAAAGTGCATAGTGGCAACAGTTGTAAAGGAAAAGAATCTGTAAAATTAACTCCCTGTTATCTCTAACTCCCACAGTCTTACCAGAATATTCTTAATTGATTGGAATAACCAAGGCCTTTTCATAAGGATTGGTAATTACCATAATTCTATGGCATAAAGTTCAGCACAGCAGCTCGAAGTCCCTTAATATTAAGCTTTATTTTTGTGCCTACACCATTAATAGCAGAGAGAAAAAAAAAATCAGCTGAGACAGTTTTTATGACATTAAACAGCAGTACTTGCTGTTCTCTCAAACTAACAGCTAAATGTATTTTAATGTTCTAAAGCAAAGAAGTTACAGACAGACTGGAATGCTATAAAATAAATGACCATGCTGGCAGCCCAGAAAATTCCAAATATAAAGACTCAAAATTTTGTTTCTCTCAGTGTTCCATTCACTATCCCAACACTACCGGAACCTGTATCAATAGTGGATCAGAGTCCTCCGTGCTAGAGGCAAAGCTTACTGTTTTATGCAATAACAATAATAAAAAGTTACAGGGAGAGGAAAAAAACCATTTTAGAAATTTTGAATAAAAATAAGCATTCATTAGAAAAAATAGATCTCACTTGAAATATGCTTTAGTACTGGCAGTGGAAGTGACAGACAATTTTTAGGCAGGAGAACTACTCCAGTTCCTTCTTTTCCTGGTTATTAAAAACACTAATTATGAAAGAAATAAATTAAAGAGGGCAAATCTCTTCCAGAAGAAGATAGCTTTCAGAAAGCTTGGAACTACTTTTTTTTTTTCTTTTCTAATTTTTAATCAAAACAAAGATTTTTTGCATACTGGAAGCTGAAAATGCTTTTATACTGCACCAAACATATTTCTTGTATTCTCGTATTTATGTACCAAACATTTAGTTTGTAGAAGATATTTTTTGAGTACACACAAATTTAAGGGAGATTTACTGAATTATCCTTTTGTCACTGTTTATACCTTTAAAGAAACAACTATTAGTTGATGAGAACAGGCTGTCAATCTTCAGCAAAATGGAATCTAAAATGGTGTTAAATATTTGTATGTTAGGTTTTGTTCTTTATGTTGTTTTACAGCCAAACCTTTAATACTAATTTTTGCTTCACTGTTTTAGGAATAGCATTTATTTGCTGCATTTATTTACGCTTCTGCAAACATTGTTTTCAACTCACTGCATGCTATGATAACTTCACTTTAAAGAAAATTAGAATGAGGCTACCTCATACACATATTTGTGAGGCATTTTAGAGAAAAAACAAACTGAGTTTTAGACTATTTTAACTTTGGCTTATTTTTCACTTGAAGAAGTAAGGTTTGATTTGGCTTCTCTCTTTTTGGGGTAAAGATCATTCACAGAAAAACATTTGGTTTTCAAATTACCCTTTACGTCAAGGAATTAAATCCTCTTATACCTTAGCTAACTGGATATGCTGTAACAAGCTGCCGAGGAGTCTGTAGATTTAACTACGGGAGAAAACACGAGAGCGTAAGTCAGCTCTGGTCTCCCAGTCCAAGGATCACGTGCCTCAACAATACAAAATAATAAATTCACCTCATACACCAAAGCGAGAAGGTGTTTGTTTTGCTTTTAAAGAATGAAAACAATCTATTGTTTTTATGTTTAGTGCTCAAACTATAGTTTAGTGGTACAATTACTTCCAGAGTACTCCTTCATACATGAGAAAATTCAGCCTCATGTATTGACTCACATGGAATGAAAAAGAATGCAGGTTCAACAGAGCGCGCTGCAAAGTTGTCTCTAACAACATTCAACTTCTTTTATTGCAGACATCTCCCAGAACGGAGTACTACTTTCATGAGCTCACTCACACCTCTGGTAGACATTAGAATTTATACTTAAAAGTGATAAATTTTTAGGCACTTTATCCATATATACAAAACATAATGCAGCATTAGTTATCTGGCCAGATTTTTGGTTATACATATGTCGAGCCATGACATAAGATAAGCCAAATTCCGTGGCTCTCTGGAGACTGCCCTATTACACACACGGATTAATCAAATGGCTCATGAGCCTCTCCAGGAATCTCAAAGCCTCAAGTCACTGAGGCATAAAGGGCAAAGTCTTTGCTCAGGAGCATGCAAAAATTCTGTAACAGAGATAGGAACCTCTTCTCTCATTCTGTTTCTTAGTAAAAAAATCTCAAATGCTGATAGAAAAGTTACATTAAATATACCAAGTAGATTTCAGTCTTCTTCCCACTCATAATGAGAATGACTCACAGACAAAAACGTGTTAGGAACCTGAGCTGGAGCTACGCTTGCTTGTGCCAACAATACATCGGCCACATACTGTCAAAAGGCACATCACACATAAAGAGGTTCCGATTAGCATAGAACAGTCATGGAATACAATTAAAAATTTAACTGAATGCCACCCCCTGCCCCTTGGGATTCTTCCTAATAGGATATCGAGCATTTTACAGCGATTCTGAGTGGCACTTGTGGCTCAGACCTCTGAAAAGAACTTTCCTACCTCAGAAATCCAGTTGTTCTGCAGTCACTCTGAATAGACCTAACGAAGTAGCTCACCTTTCTGCATTATATATTCTGATGCATGGTGTATATATTTTGCAAGGGAGAAGAAAATAGAGTTAGCCATTCTGCCAAAACAGGATAGTATTAAAGAAGTGAAGGCAAATATATTTAAAATCAGCTAACAGACTGTTCCGTAGGGAGGAATCTTCCGTGTTGAGGCATTTTTGGAGTACAACATGTAGGCTTAGAGCAGGGGAAACTGACCCTCCAATGCAAGCTGCAATTACCCTCTCCCTCCCAAAAAGGAGCAAGTGCATACCCTATACACATTTAATCTCAGAAATAAGTTGATGGGTTTTACCTGTTCTCGATGCCCACACTTGGCTGCCACCTGCAGTAATTGGAATGGAGAGGAGTGGTTTCGGGGGGCCAGGCAGAAGGACCGTGCTGACTCCATATGGATAGTGCCCTGCCCAGTGAGTACGGCAATGAAGAGACGAGGTCATCAGATACAGAAGTTGGATGCCTTGTCCCTTTCAAACCCTGTGCGAATTGCGATATAAATAGTCTCTGGATGGTAGGAATATGACTCGTTAAGTTTCTTCTTCTCGTCCAAATCCTGTAACATCCAGGGGAAGAAAGCGCTAACACTGTGTGAAGCCCAAGCATGGAGCAACCTCCTCTTCTTTCAGCTACGGCACTTCTTCTGCGGCCAGGATGAACAGTGCTTGGGGTTGTTGCATGGAGAGAGGAATGTGGCTCGTAATTTCGACTGGACTCTTCTTTGAAAGCTGTCCTATCTGAACAGCTCTGAGACAGGAGAAAAGAGAAAGTCCACTGTGATGGCGGCGCTGCCATTTCTCCTAGAACAGGTCTGTGACGTACGGAGTGCGGGGATGCAATCCCTGTGAGGTCTGTTACACGACTGGAGTCCAATTTTATGTGAAAAGAAACTGGGAAAACTGGGGTATTGAAGGAGGTCAGAGGCTTGTGGCAAAAGTCTGAAGAAAGCATTTTGGTAGATTCTACAGGATAAAGTGCCAAAGGCTGAAAGCTGAACATCTTGGTGCACCAACTGTCAGCCCAGCGTGAGTGTAAGCTCCTGTTAATGCAAGAAAAGGCTTCCAATAGATTTTTAGATCTACGTTGGCTGTACCTCTCACCCACTGGAAGAATTTCAGAAGAATATGGCAGAGGTTCTACGTTATGGACGCTTTTGGCAGGCGCCAGGAGGTTGCTCGCCATTGCAGACAGCTTGCTCAACAATGCTGGCTCTTTGGTACATTTTCTAAATTTCAAGCTGCTCAACAAACTGCACCTCTTGGCCCTCTGCCTTGGCATATGGACGAACCTCACGGCTGTCTGCGTTTCCATTGTCAGGGGCTTACGTGGACAGTACAAAGATTTGAGAAGTGGGTTTTCCTGGTTAGGGAGTATTTCTGGGGGAATCTCAGAAAAAGGTGAACTTTTATTTTTTTTGCTTTTTCTTACGGTTGTTAGCCGATACGATGTGAAAATTTTTTTGCATGTCCTTCCAGGCTGTCTTTTTAATGGAAGAGGTTCTTTTAGTTTATTTGTAGTCCCAAAGGCACCAGGAATTCCATCATGCTGTAAATTAAGTTTCGGGTTTTCCATTTCTGAATCCTGAGTCTTCAAAAACTGTGAACTAAGAATATCTGTGGTAATCTTTGGCCTTTTGACTTCTTGTAAAGTGCTACGTAGCTTATTTTCACTGGTTCTGACAGTAGAGATCTCCTCTGAAGGACCTTCAAACTTCATATTTCTTGATGGCACCAAATCATTTGAGGTGCTGCATGAAAGTTCAGAACTGTGCAACACACTTGGTTGCAGCATGATTTTTGCTTCCTCTTGATACTCTGACTTCTGTTCTTCTTGTGCCTTCCCTGACAGATGTACTTCCGTCTTGTCATACTTTTTATTTTGTTTAAATGCGTGACATTTCTCTATTTGATCAAGTGTCTCTGAACCTAAAGTCTCCTTTTCCTTGCAAACGGAATGAGTTGGTATAGCGTCCCGGCCTTCTGTAATCTCCTTTATGTCATCTTTGCCCTGTGCATTTAATTTGTAAGGTGCACGTACTTCACTGCAAACCTCACAGTTTGGAGATGATTCTTTGCAACTGTTTGATACTATACTTATACGTGGATATAATGTGGGTGTTGTTTTATACTGCAATTCTGGAGAAGTTTCTGTGTCAGTCAGATCTTCAGCTTGACCATCATGTACAGTGTCTGAAAGCAGACTGGTACCTGTGGAGTTTGTGACCTTTGTATCATTTTTTCTTTCTTTTGAAAGATTATTTAGGTTAGATCTTGGGATTTCTTCCAAAGTCTTTCCATAATTCTCAGTACTGAGAGGGACTATATTGCAATCAGCCTCTTTTGAATCTTTCAACAAGGCCCGTAGACAATCTTCTTCATCAAGAAACGAATCTACGGGAAACTTATTTCTGGGGCCTACTTCTCTTCCCATCGTCTCTTCAATACACGTACCCTTAAATTTCTCCCCAGAGCGAGTACTTTTTGGTGAGGTCACATCCATGGCTTTCACAGTCAGCATGCTATGCCCCTCATCTCTTAGATTTTCTTTGCTGTGTGCACACATTCCTGAGCCTTTTGCAACACTCAGAACGCCAGTTGCTATTTCATTCTCTGAAGATGAAATCTCAGTGTGGCTGGCTTTTCTCTGAACAGACGTCGTTACAGAAACAGATTTTGTCACTGAAGAATCTTTGCTAAAAACTTCGGCGGAAGATGAATCATTACCTGTTTGTGTTTTCTCAGATTTCACACACAGCTTTTCTTTCACAGGCAGAGAGATCCCCAAGTTCAGAGCTGACGGTGTTTCTGAATCCACCTGAGTCTCATTAAAAGATTTTTGGTTATCAAACTTCCTGAAATGCGATAGACCAATACCCTTTTGTGCCACAGTTTCTTTGCCAGGCTCAATTGTTAACTGCAGGCAAGAGTTATTTAAGATAGATTTTATTCTCAGACTTTTCTTGTTTTCTGTCTCTGAAAGTACATTTATATTTTCTGGCTTATATGACAGACTCCCATGAATTGATGAGAAGGGCAAAAACTGGGAATTAACTGTATTTTCCTGGTCCTCCACCAACCACTTTGGCAAAGATTGCTGTGTTTTGTTTCCTGGAAACACTAGCTCTGCTCTCTCTTTTGTGCATTTGATAAAGCAAGCATGCTGTGAGCAATGTGATTTGCTATCAGACAAGTTTTCTTCAAGAGCTCCTCTTTCGCATCTGTTCTTGTGTTCTTTTAGTCTGATTGTCTTCTCTTCAACTACATCACTGAGGAAGCCCTTGTGTCCTGAACAGTCTTCATTTCTCACACCATGGAAAGAGTCCAAATCCACTACATTCTTTTTTAGAGTTCCTTGAAAACTTTCACACGTCCTTGCATATGTATGAAATAATAGAGGCAGGTTGTCACTTGCTTTTAACACTATCTCTTTACTTTTGCCAGAGCCAACTGAAATTTCAGTTTCATCCACAGACGCAGCCCTAGTTTGTGAGCCAGGGTTTGGCCGGTTGTTTAAGCTTTCTACATGTCGATTGCTGCCTAGAACTGGTCCATTGAACTCACTTTGACACGCAAAACACTGATTTCCCACTGGATGAAGCGTCTTTTCTGTTGAGCTAGCATGACGTGTTTGAGCATCCACATTGCTGACTAAGAGACACGTATCGCAGATTGAAGCGCTACACTCAGAGGGGTTACCTGTGAGTGATGACACTTCTTTCTTCTCATATGTGCCTAATTCTCTCTTCTTTGGGCCTAATGGAGAGTTGCAAAATCCATAATTATGAACACAGGGTTTTTTCTTCCAGTACCTAACTACTAGCTGTTCACTAGTCTTATTTCTCCAATTGCCTTCAGGAGCCTTTGAAGAATCCACAGTACTTATTTTATCAAATTCATCTGTCTGGAGAGCACACATACCAATTTGTCCTTTTGCCTCTTCTCTGTCACAAACCATTTCTCCATCATCTGTTACTTTACAAAGATTAAATTGTTTCACAACCTCCACATTCTTATTTGAAACCTTATCTCTTACCAAGGCAGCAACAGATTTCTCTGCAGTAGAAGCTGAGCAAAACATGCTGTTTGCTGTGGAAATGTCATTTATCGCGTGCAGATCCATACCTCTGTCATTTTCACAATACCAGTCATTTTCACAAGGAGGAGATCCACATGCTTCTGGAAAGGCGATTGCCTTTTTACTATTGGATCCAGCTGAAGCTTCTCCTTCCAAATCATTATTTTCTTCAATCTTATCACTCTCCACATCAAGAGAATGACTGTTTGGGAGAACATAATTTACACATGTACTCCCTGATAAAATACAGGAAGTACTGGCAGCAGTATATTGGTCTTTTGTATTCTGATGATTACAATTCCATGTGTTGCTGTGTTCATTTTCAAAACCAGTGACCACACTCTCTATATTTCCCACCGAAGACCTCATGTCCTTTTGCGGATCTCTGCTTGCTGTATTAGGGTTACCAAAAGTCCTGGAACTTACTGAAAACTTGAACTTGTCTTTATGAAGCACAATTTCAGTGACTTGCTCCCCTGTTGTTCCAGAAGCAACACCTGATTCTTTTCCAGGTGGACTATCTTGAGCCTTGTCCCTGCTTGAAACTTCATTAGCAGTACAAGGACACTCATTACGATGAGGTTCTCTTGATTTTTGTGCAACAGGAGGTAGAGTTACATTTAGTGTACAAAACAAATTACTTTCTTTGCCAGTGGACAAAGTGTCGTTACTAGCTTCTGTAATTTCAACAGAACTACCAGTCAACACTACTGATGTCCTGTTACTCTCAAATTCCTTTTCAAGCAGTTTTGCCTTAGGTGAATCTTCTTCCAGCTTGGCACTGAGACCCAGACAGCTGTAACTACTGGCAGGAGAAATTTTACTGGAGCCATTATAAAAGCACACGTCTGTCCGTCCAGTTTCATAGGAAGCAATGGTGTTTGTTTCCATCAATAGACTATGTTCCTTTATATCATCCTTGCATGGATCACTGGCACACAATTGCCACTGGTCCTTTTTCAATTTATCATCTTCTGATGGGACTATTTTAAATTTTTCTTTTGAGAACTCTTCAGGAGATGAAGCTACAGAACTAAAAACTGAAGAGCAACAATGGTCAGAATTAGCAGCCTCTTGTGCTTCAGGCCAGCTACAAACTTCAGCATTGTCTCCTACGGCAGTTTTTCTCCAGACTTCAGCAGCACGTACTTCCCTATGATCCATTTTAGCACTAGATAATCCTTCGTTCCTGACCACCGAGATCTGCTTTACTGGTACAGATGTGGAAGTTGGATTTTCTACAGACCCAGTTCCATGATCATAGTAAGTCTGACTTCTGATTTTTTTGGGAAGATACTTTTGCTGAGTTTCATTAATATTTCCATGGACTGCAGTACTATTGCTTTCTAGCAGCGTATTTCTAATGTCCAAATAAGTGATGCTTTTCAGAACTGAACATAAAACTTCAGAACTTTTTGTGGAGAGTGTTCTACAGCTTTCTACTGGTGACAGCTTACGAAGTTCATGATGTTTAGGTACAGGTCCAGTACAGAAGTCATGAGCATTGTTTTCCTCATCCTGCTGATAAGTCGGGCAAGTAGCAAGTGATCTATTGAACTCACAAACAGGATTTTGTCTGGGTACATTTTCTTCTCTAGCGTCCAAAACAGATACAACATTGGCCCCTCTTCTCAATGGTATGGCAGTATGGGCTTTCAACCAGTTATATTCGTTTGATTCTTGTGGATGCTCTGTGGCGGATTCAATGTCCATGACTTTTAAAGGCTCTAAAAAACCTAACATGCTGGTTTCTGAAACCCCAGCTCTGGCCATGACTGCGCCTACGTCTGGGCATTCATTGCTCTCAGGTGGAAGACCTTTACTTACTCTGTCACTCCTGTATCCTGCTTTACTAAATATCCTAGTCCCATCAGCCTTCATACCTTGTACTTCTTCAGTGAGCTTTGGCAGAGTTTCAGCTGTCACCTGAACATTTGCTTGGTTTTCTTCTGTGTAAGAAAAAAATAAAGCAATCAGAACCATATGCTAAATTTAGAAGACATTCAGCTTACTGAATTCCTTTCAGCGTTGTACACAATGCTGTGCACAGTGTTGCTTACCAAAATGTTTTTAAAAGTAAGAACTGATGCTAGCAATTCTACTACAAACCTTTAGAACAAAGAACAACAAACTATCCCACCACTAACCTAAGGTAACAAATGCAATCCCTTTCAATACAGACATGCCCCATGAACAGCAGGCATCCAGAGAGCCGTATTTTTCACATTCCTCTAATACTGGGCTAGGTGCATCGCCAGTCTTATAACTCAATACATACGAAGTCATGGCCAACACCATAACGCTCATTTGTAACATCGAAGCTCGCTGCAGCTGGGTACTTTCTCTGCTCTATTCGAGGGGTATGGCTGTGCACCAAGCAGCCACTGTCACTTCTTCCTCAGAGGGGTTCTGTCAGTAGGTAATGCGTAGGAAGACGAAGTGTATCTCATTTTATCCACACAGTTACGGTTTTAATACACTTTTTTTGTAATATTGCAAAGAAGATGCCAATTAAAAAAATTAGAGTTACTGAAGAATATTTTCATGTTTGAAACTTTACAGGAAACATATGTGCTCAGACTTCTACACATTTTTTTATTTTTTTTTCTACTAAGGACCAAGACTAGATGGTATTCTTCAACTAAGTCCAAGTTTTGGTTATGTGAGCATGGAGGGAGAAAAGTAATTACTAGAAGCAGGCATCTAGTCCTCCTCCTTTGGATTCTGCACTTCTAATTTTATTTTTCAGAACATTAGAAAATAAAGGAGTTGCACTTTTCCACATCTTCGCTATTACTGCTTGCATATAAATCAGCTTTGAAACAAAAGGAAATGCAAAGCATCTGCTACTAATAGCACTTTATGCTTCGGGGTAAAGAAGTATTTGAAATAAATAACTAAAACACATCTTGTACATATAAAAGGTCTTCAGGAAAGTACCCATGCTGCCAGGAAAAGGCTGAGGATTAAGTTTTCATATTGTTCTAAATATGCAAAGTAGTAGCTTTTACTGTAAAGTAAAAGAAGTAAGCTATCCTACAATCATACGTCTATTTTAAATCAACAAAAAGTAACCTGGGAGAGAAGCAGGGAGGAAGATAGGGATGTAGAAGTAAAATATGCACCTGTGATCTTCAGAGATCCTGCTCTTTCTGTGCAATTGCTTCTTGAAGCCTTCACCTCATGCTGGTTTAATTGAGGGTCCTCCTGAAACAAGAGAGAAGTGTCAGTGAAAACAGATCCATTTTCTGAAAGGTGTAGCATATCTCAGGGACTGTACCTTCTCAGCTAGGTTAGTTCTAAGTAAGTAAACTACCAAGAAACCTCAGAACTTATCAGCCCTCGCATGGAGGCAGCCTTGCATTGCAAGAGGCTCACGCATGTGCTTGCCATCCCTTCCTGCCACCTCGCCACTAAACAAAGAAGCATCCAGAAAATTACAAATTTGTATTCAGAAGCAATGAAGTCTTACGATGCAAGCAGCTAAAACGTAAGTGGCTTAAAATGCAATTTGCCGCAAATTTGAATCAGAATAATCATCCAGTCTCCACATCTATCTTGCATCCCCAAACCATTACTGTACGCCTCTGGTAAGATGCACGTGTTTTCTAGTCTTCATTAGAATTTGCCTTCTATCACTTCTTCCCCTGGCTCATAAACACAAACATGAGAACAGATGACCCAGGTCTACTTGCAAAAAATAACCCAAGACAAACCAAAATAAGAGCCCACAACTAAACTACCTGCATTTTGAAATGTGTGCAAATTCACCTTGAAAAAGTGAATGACTATAGAAAATTTAATTAGCTTTATTTTCACATACTTTCGAATAAATCAAACGGACATAAAAATCCAGAATTAAAACCATAAAGTATTTTAGTATTGTGCAGCATGCAGTAATTAGTGTAAAATACACACCTATGCACCTTATCCAGGTATTTCCTGGCCGGTATGTGTTCAGCCACAAGACTTTCTGTCTCCCTTACGGTCTTCTGGGGAGATTAAAAAGTGACCTACTAAACTGGAGCCCCTTGTAGCATTATAATACTATTACCAGACTGAAATAACTATTGGTTAGTGGTTGATGGGGATGACATTACCAGCAGAATATGCTGTAGCCACAAAACATGACAGGAAGCTTTTAAAGATGTTTCTCTTCTTTTTAGCCACGAGTTCTGTTCTTTGTTCTGTTACATACCTGCCTCGTGCCATTCCATTTTAAAATATCAAGTCTACTGAAGTACACGCTAATCTTTCACTGGGCCCATGATAATCCAAGTAGTGACACACTTGCCAGGAGACACAAATAAGAAAGAGGAAACCCCATGGACAAGGTCCTCTGGCCGGTCACTCTAACTCTAAATTCAAAATATCACACAGGGATGAATTTTTGCATTTGCTTACTTGTTTTGACCAACTTTCCCCAGGCATTAAAGCAGAGCATTCAGCATGATACTTCTCAGCATCTTGTGCCTCTGTATCTTCTTTCTGGTATCCATCACAAGAACAGTCTAGTTTCCTAAAGTTTCTTTCTTTAAATTTGTTGTCCTCTTTAAGGTCTCCAGCGTTTTGTAATGCTTCACTAAGGGATTCTGCTGGCCCATGTGAAATCACCATAAGCACATCACCCAAATCCTCTGTCTTCTGGCAAAAGTTTTCTGCTCCAGAAGTCCTGCGCTGCTCCGCTAACAGACTGTCCCTGGGTGCTAGCACAGCTGTGGCTACACCAGATTTTCCACCTAATCCAACAGCAGGCTCCGATACAGCCATGAGTTCAGGGCAGATGCTCTCCGGCAGTCCAGTGTACAATTCCTCTATTACAGCAGAATCTAGGAGACACTCCACTCCAGATGATAGCATCAGGGCAGCTGAAGATCGATTGTCCTGAGCTTTTCACACTTTACCCTAAAAAGAAAAGCAGCGTCAGATCAAATACATAGAAGTAATCTCTAGATTAAAAGGAAAAGCTTCATTCTTCAAGAGTCAAACATATGTGTTTAAGATATTTCCAGATGATTTTTTTAAGAAAGGAGCTTAGAAACATTCAAGTATCTAAGCAAACGCTTCATCAATAAAAGAAAGTACAGACAGATAAGATATTCCCAAGCCTCATTTTCACATCCAAATGTCTGCCTGGAGACATAACATCATCTTCTGGAAAACCCAGAAAGAGACTATAAAGGAAATTGCTGGAGTGTGTACTAGACACCCTACTCCTTAGACAAAAACTAAAGCATCATTTCTTTTTCTGTGATTTTCTTCAGTTTCTAATCTTTGGGAAAAAAGCCCAACTTTTCTTCAGGTCCTCTGTCTCGAGGGAACACTTGCTGCATCATCGATCACACGCTGTGCCTCGCCGCTTCTCTCACACAAGCACCTGGCGCTGTACGAAGGACGCTTTTCCACGCAGCCCGGGCACCGGCGTCGGGATCTCTTCAGCCCAGGGCGGGACGCGCCGGTCCCCGGCAGCCTCGGCCAGCGAGAGCGGGCAGCAGCGCAGGC
>NW_009736656.1:0-1643 GCF_000703405.1 Apaloderma vittatum | reverse complement strand
CCTGAGGGACACCACTCGTGATCTGCCACCAGCTGGATTTAATTCCATTGACCACAGCTCTTTGGGCCCGGCCATCCAGCCAGTGTTTCACCCAGCAGAGTATGTGTCCATCCAAGCCATGGGCAGCCAGAGTAGTCATAAGGATGTTGTGGGGGACGGACAAATTGTACTGCTGAAATAAGACATCCACAGGGAAAATGAAGCATACTAATGATAAATTATTGTAATATAAAAGCAATCAGATTAAAAGAATACTTCATTAAAAGATACACTTTTTTTTTCCTGATAAGACAAAAATGCCATCAGAAGAAACATTCTGCAGTACACAAAATTCCATCTCTTCCAAGAAGCCCCTGAAATGCTAGGCTATTATTTCTAGATACTGCATGCAATTAAAGTACAACCACTCCAAGTGCAGTCTAAACTGGATTAATCAATAATGCATCAACCCCATACTCAAAATAACAGGTCACTGTCACCAGGGATTAGCAGGTATCACAACTGGGAAAAAGAGAGCACAGAACATTTACAACTCACCAAATATACAATGAACCAAACTCCACAGCCTTTACACATTCCAGGGTCAGGCAAGTGTCACAGGAGAATAACTGAGCACTTCGTTGCTGAGTGAAGCCAAGCAATTCTGCCAAATCTAAGCAGTTAACTGTCTCCTGCCACTAGAGGCGTGGTTAGCTTATAAAGTTTTAGTAATCAAATAACACAGCCTTTCAGATAAAGATATAAATCTACAAAAGGGAACGTCAGCCAACAGGATGCCCTCGCAGCCAAGGCAGCAAGCAGTGTCCTGGGCTGGATCACCAGAAGCACAACCCATCACCTTCCCCTACTAAGCGCTAGTTAGACCATGTCAGGAATTCTGCAGCTTTGGGCGACAGTGATCATATGGAGTGAGGTCAGTGGGGGAACATCAAGGTGGAGCATGTGTCCCATGGGGAAAAGTTTTTAGCCTGGAAAAATGAAGGCTTTGGGAGCATCGAATAGCAGCCTTCTACTACCTCTGAGGAAGTCGTCAAGAAGACAGTGCCAGGCTCTTCACAGTGGTGCAGCAGGAGGATGTGGGGCAAAAGACACCAAATGAGATGAGAAAGGATCCAGCTGGACAGAACAAAAAGTATTTTCATCATGAGGACAGTAAAGCAATGAAATAGTCTGTTCAGAGGGGTTGTGCAGTCTGGAGTTCTTGGAGGTTTTCAAACAGGTATGGCTTTCAAGAACTGGATAAAGCCCAGAGCAACCTGGTCTCATAGTTGACCCAACTTCAAATCAGAGCTTGGACTAGAGGCCTTCTGAGATCCCTTTCAACCTCAATTAACCTGCAATCTTATGATTCTAATGCAAAGTCAGCCTAACGTTTCTTCATTTCCTCCTTATCTCTTCCTCCTCAGTATGGCTCCCATTCTTCTCACCATGTACCAAACACCTCTTCCTTCCATTCTTCAGTTAAAGTTCATTGCATTTAAAGCAAAAGGGATGACTGATATCTTCGGCTGTTTTCTCTTGCACTTTACAGAAACAAGAAAGTAAGAACTACAGCAAAAATGCCTCCCAAAGGAGACACTGCTTTCCTCTTTGCAAGTGTGAAAACTGGTTTGATATATACCATACAATAATAATAATAATAA
>NW_009736655.1:0-10855 GCF_000703405.1 Apaloderma vittatum | reverse complement strand
GCGGTGCTGCCTGAGAGCCCTGTAGGGGTGCGGGGATTTTCCCCTTCTTGAGCTGCCCTGTGAGGTGTCACTCTACGTTTTGGATGTTTCTTGAGGTACTAATTGAAGCCAAAAGCCCTTTCTGAAAACCCAACTCTTTGACACACCTGCAGACACACAGGAAGCGTTAAGAAGTACAGGAAGCTGTGGGTGAGGAGCAGGATGGCCGCACAAGTTGCTGGGTTGCCCTGTAAGCTTGAGTCCATTCAAACAAAATGTGCTTTAACGGTGACGACTTGGGATTTGTTATGGGGAGGATGGGGCTGCTCCGGTCAAGCAGCTGCACCTGAGCTGTTGTCACTGATAAGGTGTCAGGAATGGCTATTAGGTTTGTTTGCATAGAGATAAAACAAATTGGCATGATAGTACCTTTGTGAGGAGATTGTACCTGTCACCTGAGGAGGGTCCTCCAGGTGCAGTAAAGGAACAGCAACAGCTGGAAGATGAGCCAGACAAACCAAAGCTCAAAATCCTTTGGGTATGTAAGGTTTTGGCTCTTAGGCAGTCAGCTGATCTCAGCCTTTCTGTTTGCTTTTCTCCTAGGGAGCTGTTTTCACCGTCTCAGAAATACCAGCTCCTTGTATATCATGCAGACTCTCTCTTCCATGATAAAGAATATAGAAATGCTGTAAGTAAGTACACAATGGCCTTGCAGCAGAAAAAAGCATTAAGTAAAACTTCAAAAGTCAGACCTTCTACTGGGAATGCTGCATCAGCTCCCCAGAGCCAGGTATTTATTTAAAGATTGCCTAATACTCTGCATAAAATGATCATGTTCTCCCTTACGGTTAGTGTTGCTGACTCAATATTTTAGCATTAGATTGTGGATTCACCATGTTAAATAAAGTTCACTTTTAAGGCTAATTCGTTTTGAAAATACCAGTGTGGTGTTTTCTAATGCAAAACTTAATATGGTCTCAAACATGATGGGGTTTTTATGTGGAGTTCAGGCTTTTCATTTGAAGACAATACAAGCCAGCAGTAGGTCACATTGTTAACTTTCTTCCACTAGATTTTTTTAACACAGCGTAAACATTTAATAAGGAAACCTTATTCCCTTTCTTTTTTTACCTGACTAAACCAGCATTGTCCTTAAATCCTTCTTGTTTTATTTCAGTGTTTACCTTCAGAAATTGAAGTCAAATATAAGATGGCTGAATGCTATACGATGCTGAAGCAAGATAAAGATGCCATTGCTATTCTCGATGGGATTCCTTCCAGACAGCGGACCCCAAAGGTTAGCTCTGGCAGACGTTTGTCACGGGTCCTTGGTCAGGGAATCTGGAATCGGTAGCTCGTCAAAAACGAGCATAGCTTGTAGGTATAGCGGTAATGCATCTTGGTATTTGCTTTTGTATTGGTTCAGCATTGTTTCGAAGCACTTCCTAACATTCAAATGACCTTATTTGGCCTCTTTTCTTTAAGATCAGACAAATTTCATATTCCCTTTGTTAGAAAGAATGAAAAGACAGTGAAAAGAGTTAAACGTTTCTGTGCATCTTTATTAATTTGTGTGAATTACTCGCTTAACTCTAGTGCTGTGTGCAGAAGGTGCAGAATTTTACTTGGGTAAAAGGGAGTAGAAACACTTTTTTTTTTTATTCTAAAAGTTTGTGAAGTATTTGTATATAAGCCTTGAAATCTGTATCATCCATTCGATGGCTCTTTTTGTTATGTTACTGTAAATAGCTTTCACGGAGCCAAGAGTAATGTTCGGTCTCAACAAAAGCATCTACCAGGAGAAAAATTTCAGTGATTGCAAACAGCTGCGTTACTGCAAGTCGGTAAGCGATTGCCAGCTACCTGACTGGGTAATTTCCTGCAGTTCTGAATCAAAGAGGTGACTGTGAGAGCCAAAGCAGTTGTTTAATTTAATGTTCCTTGCCTGGCTGTAACCACAAAGTAGAGTCCCAGTTTCTAAGAAAGAGCCTTGTGACGCTGGGCAGGATGGGCACGCTGTCACCTCATGGAGCTGAAGGGGACACTTGTAGCCTAGTTGTCTCATGAGGTTGACTGTTCTGTTCTGTGGTGTTTCCACTATTAGCTGATCGGAATAACTTGTTAAATCGCGATTGCTCAAACAGAGCAAGTGTTTTAATACGATCTTGAACCAAGAGTGCGTATGGAATGGCACTCGGTGTCTCCCTGTGTAGTTTGAGCAATGCAAGAGCCGCGAAAGGCTGAAGACTGTGGCAAGTAGGAGGAATGCCAGTGCTCCATCTATCAAAATCTTTTCAACCGTGTTAATAACAGTTTAGATAATGTTAAATATTTAGATCCCATTGTGGTCTGCCGTGCCAGATACGTTGAGTCTTCGCTTGGTGGCTCTGTCACGTCTTGAGTACTTAGAAGCTTCAGGCATCCGATCGATCGGCTGTGTTTCATGTTAGCAGTGTTCCTGTGTTGTGCTATGGGTGTCTTGTGGCTTAACATCCAAGTGTGCTGCTGAAAGATTGACTTAGGGAACGGCTAAAGAAGAAAAGAGGGAGAAAAGCAAATTTTTTACCCATACACTCTAGTAAAACAAAGTATTATAGCAGAAAGCAGCTACTCATGTTGTGTAGCGTTCAGATAATTTCCGTTCTACCAATTGTGACTTCATTCAGGAGCTAAATGGAAATTTTCTCTGCCTTCTTAAGCTAATTCTCTCAAAGACTTCCATGTGGAGAGATCACCTGAAAGAAGGTGAATGTAATGGATTGATACACAGCTCCTTCTTGGCATTGCGTATAAACGTTTGCCCATCTTTTGACTCTATATGCAAAACACTGAGATTTCGGGATGCACTGTGCAGATACAAAGTCATGTGACTTTTATCTTTGGGCTCAGAAAGAAGCAACAATTTTAATTATGTACTCTGTGATACGTTACAGTGTTCTCAGAAAAAGATCAGGTAATTTCATCTTCAGGCACATCTGCCTCCCTCCCTCCTGTTGTGGGCAGGAGACAAAGTTGTGACCTTTTCTTAGTGAGGCTTTCTCCTTTCTCAGACTTGACCCTACCAACATTTCTATTGCTCGTAGATCAACATGATGTTGGCAAACCTGTACAAGAAAGCAGGTCAGGAACGCTCATCTGTTACGAGCTACAAGGAAGTACTGAGGCAGTGCCCTTTAGCACTTGATGCCATACTCGGTAGGTGTCTGCACGCGGTTGGCATTTTGGTATTAAACGGTGTTGTAATTTGAATTATGCTTAGGACTGTGTAACTGCCTTGCATTTGCATGCTGTACGGAACGCTGGCATTACAAAATGATAAAAAGCATCATGGTAAGCTGCTTGTTTCTACTTGTCAGGGGATGGAGCTTCTGATCTAAAGACAATTAATTTGTATTTAAAGCAGTTTGTGGTGGCTGAAATTGATGTCCGTACCCTTCCCAATAGGCTTGCTCTCGCTCTCGGTGAAAGGTGCGGAGGTGGCCTCTATGACGATCAACATAATCCAGAGTATCCCGAACTTGGATTGGCTTTCTGTGTGGATCAAGGCTTATGCTTTTGTGCACACTGGAGATAACACAAGAGCAATAAATACCATTTGGTAAGAGTTCAGAAGCGTGATGGAATCAAATAATACGTTAATATTTATATATCATTTAAATGGCATCATATAAATAACAGGCCCTTTTTTTCTCTGGAAGCTCTTTAGAGAAGAAGTCATTGCTGAGGGATAATGTCGACTTACTGGGGAGCTTAGCAGACCTGTATTTCAGAGCTGGAGATAATAAAAACTCTATTCTAAAATTTGAACAAGCACAAATGCTAGATCCCTACCTAATAAAAGGTGAGTAAATCCTAAAAGAAAGTTTACCTGGTGTAGCAGTCTGCTGAGTAACAGAATAGCAGCTACAGGCAGTCAGGGACACAGTGGGATGTTGTGTGGTGCCTGGCTTTCGATCCAGAATTTGCATACAGAAGCTGTGTCTTGAGCAGTTACTGGTTGTTGCACAGCTTAGGGGAGGTGTTTGTGGGTTCGTTTCTGCTTTTTCTTGTTGTGGGTGAACTTTCTGTTTCTTGGTGATTGATCTTAAGACGTTTCTCTGCAGGGATGGATGTGTATGGTTATTTATTGGCACGTGAAGGCCGACTAGAGGACGTGGAGAACTTGGGCTGCCGTCTCTTCAATATTTCTGATCAACATGCAGAACCCTGGGTGGTATCTGGGTAAGTTGTTTTTTTCCCTTTTGTACCTCCACTCTTGATTTGCTGTGTGCTGTGATTTACAGCTGATAGAGCGGATCCACCATTTTTGCTCAGCAAGTGCTTTTCTACCCTATCTATTCTGTTCTGGGGATAACTTCAATTAGCTATCTATAAATATCAATTTTGGTTGTGTTCTCTGTACTTAAACCTGTTGGAGTTACTGTATCCATGCACTAAGAATGACATGTTAAATAGCTGTAACAATATTCATACGTCTTGCTTTTTAATTCCTTAAGAGTTGTTTGGGTTTTTTTCCTAAATGCATATTTTTAACTTCAAATACACGAAGTTTGACAGTTGCCTGTAGCTTCTTTTTTTTTTTTTTCCTTTCTGCTTTTAAACCTCCCTGAATGTGCACTCCCCAGGCATCACACATATACAGTCCCTCTTGTCTTTCTGTAGGTGTCATAGTTTCTACAGTAAACGATACTCTCGTGCCTTATACTTGGGAGCCAAAGCCATCCAGCTTAACAGTAACAGCGTTCAAGCTCTGCTGCTGAAGGGAGCTGCTCTGAGGAACATGGGCCGAGTGCAGGAAGCGATTATACATTTTCGTGAAGCAATCCGTCTCGCGCCCTGCAGGCTGGACTGCTACGAAGGTGAGCGAAGTGAAGGCCCTTGCACGCGCAGCACCGCTTTGGTGCCGCAGTTGGTGTCGTGCTGGTGATTGGGCAGGAGTTCTTTTCTGCTGCTGACTTTCTAGTAAATAAATTCTTACTACCTGAAAATCTATAAAGCTCTGGTAGAAGGAGTCAGATGAGAGATACTAGAGAGTACATGTATTTATAAGAATGATTTTCAGAAAGGGCTCTTGGTGTGTGTTTTTTTAGTTCGTTTAATTGATCTGGATGTAGACTGTGGTGTTTTGAGCAGATCAATTTTGGATGATGGTGCTAACTGTTCTAGTTGATTGGTTCTAGTGAGCGCTCTGTTTTGTCCTGTCAGTTTAACTCTTGTTGATCTCAACAGCAGCTTCAAGTAAAAAAAGTGAGTTGTGAAGAGTCTGGGTGAAGGATTAATATCTCAGTACAGGAATTGGATAGAAATCTTAGATTAAGTGTACTTAGTCTTAGAGGTGGGGGTTTTTGTTCTTACTTTTTTAGTACCTGCCCATAAATACAAGTGAAGAAGTGAATTATCTGTAGAATGGTTATGTTAAAATGTAGGCTTATGAAAATATCCAGAAGAATTGTATGAGAGGTGCTAAAGCTTGCACCAGTTTGTAATACCGATTACAGTACGATGCCTTCTAGGGTCTGTTTTCTTAGATTTTCTTGTTAAATTTTTTTGGTCGTACTTGTCTGTCTTCTGTGCAATTATCAGTTAAGTAAAACTGAGCTGATTATGCCGTTACACTCAGCAGTGAAATTTTGGCTTGTGTTTTACTTTTTCATCCCTTCCAAATGGAGAGTGCTAATCTGATTCTCTGGGCTCCTCCAGTTCCGTATCTTGTGCTCTCTGGCAGGCACACCGCTGTGGATTCCCTACTCAAGTGAAATGCATTCGTTTAGGAATACCGTAATGTGGGTTTGTGTCTGCTTGAATAGTTTTGTTTCCCTTGCAGTTAAGGAAGAAACATGTCATCTGCCACAACTTCGTCTTTTGTCCGCTACGCTACTAAGTGCAAATAATTGAGGAGTGTCTGTAGTGTGAACTCAACCCCCAAAATGTTTTCCTTTTTCTGTCATCAGGTCTCATTGAATGTTACCTGGCATCCAACAGTATCCGTGAAGCTATGGTTATGGCGAATAACGTGTATAAAACTCTGGGAGCAAACGCGCAGACACTCACTCTGTTAGCAACGGTCTGTCTCGAAGACCCAGTCACACAGGAGAAAGCAAAAACGTTACTGGACAAAGCGCTGACGCAAAGACCCGATTACATTAAAGCTGTGGTAAAGAAAGCAGAACTTCTTAGTAAGTTCCTTTTTTGTTCCCCATGTCAGCTTGTTTGAAGCGTACTGTTTTACGTGGAAGAGAGTTCTGCAGCCTCATTGATGTGAATGATGTAACAGCTCAGGGATTTATCAGTTCTACCCTGAAGGAAAAAATCCCAGGAATTAATTGCATCTAGCAGTCAGTATTACACCAGCACTTAGAACAATCACAAGCAAGACATTTTGATTATGAAGTGTATGTAACTGTGTGTGCAGCAGTTGTTGCAACAAAAAGCCGTTGATTAGAGTTAAATCTTGGGAAAAGTATCTCAGTGCTGTCCCCGGTGCTGACAGTTCTGAATGAGGAAATTGTCTTGTGTTGCGATGGCTCCTTGTGTACGCTCTGAGCTTGTTACAGATTTCCCTAAGCCGTTAATTAAAACGGTAGTTTTGCGTATAAACAGGTCGAGAACAGAAGTACGAAGATGGAATTGCTTTGCTGAGGAACGCACTAGCTAACCAGAGCGACTGCGTTCTGCACCGAATCCTGGGAGACTTTCTGGTGGCTGTCAATGAGTATCAGGAAGCGATGGACCAGTACAGTATCGCCCTGAGGTAAAGCAGAGATGTGGAGGTAGAAGAACCAGTAATCAGCTTGGCCAAGTGAAAAGTTGAGCTGCTGATTGGTTAGGAGGTGTGTCAGAGGTAGCTTGATAGCATTCTCCCTTAAAACAGAACCATACAAAGGACGGCCTGGCAATGAATGAGTTGGTCGTAAGGCTTTGAATCGAGAAGCTCAAAGTTTTAGAGACTGCAGTAACACTGAACGTGTCACTAGTCCTGCCATTCCCTGACTAATGAAAGGATTAAGGTGTGGATTTATTTGTAGTTATTAATTATTATATAGATCCATTCCCGTGGACCAGTAGGTGCTATATAAAAATGAGCTCTTAAGTACATTTAAATAGGGTCGTTCAATTTAACATAACCTAAATGTTATTTTAGGGTGTTGCTGTGTTAAATATTGCCGTGTTTTGATTTCAACAAGTTAAATTGACCTTAAATCTAGCACCTTACGTCCATTATAAACTTACACAGCTTAAACGGGTCAGCTGGTTTTTGCTGGCATATAATACATGTAGTCATGGTCATTTAAGTATTCATTGCTTTCATGTTTGTCTGGAAGAGCTGACGAAGTTTTCTGTAAGAGCGTGATTTTTAAATAAGCACGTTGTCGGGAATCAAAATTGTTTTATTTAAAGATTTAATACTTGGGGTTACAGTCAGCCTGAGGTGAAGTTGTGTCATCTGCTAAATTGAATGTCTTGATGATGTCGAACAGGAAATGCAGACAACAGGATGAGATTTAAGTGTTTGGGTCTTTTTTTTTAACAGTAAAGTCACAAATAGAGGAGGGGAAAAAAAAGTTTTAGGCAAATGCTTTCTTTTTCTTTCCTCAGTTTGGATCCGAATGACCAGAAGTCGCTAGAAGGAATGCAAAAAATGGAAAAAGAGGAAAGTCCAACGGATGCAACACAGGAAGAAGACGTGGATGACATGGAGGGGAGTGGAGAAGAGGGGGACCTGGAAGGCAGCGACAGCGAAGCGGCGCAGTGGGCAGATCAGGAGCAGTGGTTTGGAATGCAGTGACCGCCCCTCCCCTGCCACCCTGAATATTCCACTAGGGCCATGCTTTGAACAGCATATAAACTATGGTTTTTGCAGTAATGGAGGACCTTTTTTTTAATTTTTTTTTTAAATAGACTCTGAAACCATTTACTAGTTCTATGCATCTCAATACCGTGAAAATCTTGATGCTTCTTATTTATTTATTGTGAGAGACTAAGTGCATTGGAGGTTATTTGCAACTTTCTTTTAAAAAACCCCCAACTGTTAATACTAAAAGCATTAGAATTGGGAGTGTGTCATGAGCCTGTTGTTTATGACAAAAACGAAGTCTAAACTCTGTCCAAGGCTAAGTGTGTTTGATCAATTTGTAAATACAGTCGTTTGTACTCCTTTGTGGAAAAGTCCTTCCTCTCCTGTTCATACGCTGCCCTTGGGGCTCACGCTCCTCTTAAAGTTGGGGCAGGGGAGTTGCGGGGGTGAGGCCGACTGCAGCAAGTCTCTCTGCTGTGGTTTTTGAATTAATTTGTTTTTTCCAAGGCGTTACGTGTGCTGTAAAGGAGGAGTTGGCTACGCTGAGCAGCTTTGACTTGCAGGACACTTTTGCAGCTGACTGAATTCTCTGTGTACAGAATTAAGCCCGTGCTGGAGAATGACAGTCTTTTCCTCGGTCCTTACTAAACCTGTAATCACCTGAAGCCTGTACATGAACGTTTATTTTTAAATGCTGTTTAGTTTTATTTCAGTGTGCACTTCACATTCTGTATACACAGCTCTGACATTGAAAATTATATAAAAAGAGTTCAGCCCTCTTCACTTGCATTGCTGTAGAAATGTTAAATTATGCCAACAGATGCATTTTGGGGGAGTTGCCATGTTTATGTACTTCACAGTTTTGTCAGGTAATAGTTGAATGCCTGTGTTTTCCCCTCACCTTTCAAAGCAAAGTTGCCTTGTGTCACATACAAATTCTTAACATCAGCGTTTGTGTAATCTGGAAATTTTGGGTTCTGTGGGCTTGATACAGGTGGGAGGAGGAATTACTTCTTGTTCTTATTTTCCTATGGTTCTGACTTCCTCACTCTTTACTAAAACGTGTATTTTTATATTGGCAGTTTAATTCCTTTTGAATATATTCTGTTACCACAGGTATGCTGGAGCATGGAGTTTTTTACAGAGCTAAAAAATGGTTTTGAGTCAGAGGAAAAATGGCTTTTTAATACAAATACACAGCCTGGAGAACAAACTTCCCCCTAGTTGTAGATGTATAACACAGCTAGGGGTAAAATATCCCTCTGATGTGCATTACATCAGTAAGAAAAACATCCAACAAATAGAATAGGCAGATTATTTCTGTTATAGTTTACTTTGGAAATATTTTGGTCTGTTGCATCTTGCAAAGGAGGAGTCTAATAGTTTATCCACTTACAAAAAGAGAAAACAGCTGCCTGTTTGTTCTCTCTGGAATTTTGTGGGCTTTAGGCTTTCCAAAATACCAAATTGAATTACGACTGGTTGAAGGCTGTATGGGAAGAACAGAAAAGTGTGTGCTGCTGTCTCGGTAATTGAATTGCCATAAACTGTTCTCGTTCTTTCATTAAACAGAAACAAATTTCAGTTAAAGCAAATGTTTTGTTAATTGTGTTCTGGTGGATGAGAGGCCTGATCCTGGTCTTCTAAGAAGAATCTTTGTACCATTGCTCTGTGCTGCAGCAAACAGCTTTCAGCGCCTCACGTGTCTTTCATATCAGAAATACATCTGTACAAGCAAATTCAAAGCGTCTTTTTTTAAAAAAAGAAAACCAAACAAAATACCAAACTGCTTTGTTTTCTCCTTGCACTTGAGCAAGGACTGTATTCTCCAGCCACAAGCTGGATGGCTTCATTAGCTTTCCTGTATTCCAAACCTCTGTTATAGATGAAAGAGTGGAGTTCTTGATGTTGCTAAACTGAATAAAGGATGCGCTTAATTGTGCTGAGAGCAGTAGATGAGGTACACGATGTATAATTTGCAAGCTGCCCAGCGCCCGTTTATTCTAGTGATTCTTTTAAACAGGTCGTTAATCGCAGATGGAAGCCGCTGGCCTTATGCATTTCTCTGAACCATTTCCACACAACGGGAAGTCAGAGAGCCAGGGTTTTACTAAAACTGTTCCGCAGTGTGTTTATAGATAAGCTGATAGTCTCTCCTTCTAGAACAGACAGGGAACTGAAACTCCTTCGAGATGAGCATGCTGTAAAGAAAACAGCCGCATGCTTACGTGTAGCTTTAGCAAACACGGCCAGGTGCACCTAAGAACACCTTAAGATAGTTGTCAAAATAGAGTTGAATCCTCGCTGTTTTGTGTTTTTTTTTTTCCAGAGAGCTTGGCTCCTTATTGAAATAGAAAAGCTCAGTCAGATGCTACAAATAACCTCCACAAGCACCTGATGTTCTGGGGTTATGGAGCTTGTGTATGTTCTTCGCTAACGGTTGCGCAGTGAGTAAGGAACTTTAAGATGCCGTATGTGTCGAGTGTGTTTGGGATTATATCGATGTATTTAGCACGAGCTTCAGAATTCTAGAGGGATTCTTCTTGCCTATTAATGAGCCTTCATTAGCGCTCTAATTTTAGAATGTGATCTCTGGTGCCGCAGAGATCTTGTACTCTTAAATTCAGTTACTGGTATTCTAGTTCAGGGGATAGAACAATTAGCCCATAATAAGGAGCTGACCTCATTCTGTCCCTTAATCATGTGCTGTGCACCCTAAAAGAAAAGACTAAAGCCAAAAAAAACCCTGAAGTTCAGACTGGGTCAGATCTGTGATGTAACTTCCCCAAAGCAAAGCGATTTGTAGGTGGAGGAAGGAAGCTGTTGCCACTCAGTTGTGTGTGTTTGCAAGTGCCAGTCGCTGGGGCAGGAGGGCGGGCCCGTGTTTGCTCGAAATCCTCAAGTTTAAATCAGAGGTGTTGTTAGTAAGTTCTAATTCTTCCCTACTTAGCGACAAGAAAGACATGGGAGTGATGCAAAGGGACAGAGTTTCTTCAAACCTCGCCTAGGCTTGGGCAAGGGCTACAAGACTTAGTTTACCAGAGTCCAAAAGAACATAGAACAATTCAGGTTGGAAAAGAC